>NC_135615.1:7503519-7768519 GCF_053574225.1 Canis aureus | reverse complement strand
TAAAAGTATGTCTTTACCACAGGGTGGCAGGCTTGGTGACTACAAAGGCATATTTTTTGCATATTCATTCCTGGCCAGGAAGGACTATATTTTGGGTTGTGCAACCTCAGAAGACCAGTCTGTATTCATTTCCCTGGAAATCTTTCTCTACTTTACATTTTTTTTCCCAGCATCTGATTATGTCCTTTCCAATGCCCCACAATGTTACTTCTTCCTACTTCTTATGGTCCTCTTAGGGGAACACAACAGAAATGCTGGGGCTGAACTGTGTACGAGAAGAGGAAAATTGAAGTGTACAGTCCCAGAAGAGACTTGCTGCCACTGCTCTGACCCTAGCACTTAATGAGTAGGGGAACAGTCTGATAGCTGTCCAGAGAGGCTGTGTTTAGCAGCGTGAGGCTGAGGACATAACTGGGAAGATTTATCAAAATAGATATTCTTCCCCCTAAGAGCCTGTCAGAGTCTAGTAAATGCAGGGTTGGGGCATCAGTAGCTAATGGGACTGAAGGAAGACCTGGCATGCATGCAGATCAAGAAAGCTTTCTCCAGAAACACAGACTTACCTTCAGGGAACTAAGGAGATGTCCCTGGAAGTTTACCACCACAACTATGATTTCAGTAAATTCTAAAACAAGCATATCCTGTCTCAGCTCCTTGTGTCTCTATTTCTGCTCTGACCTGAGGTGCAACTAGACCAGGTGATAGTAAGTTATTTCAGCACCCGTGAGAAGAGCTAAGTAAGCAACCCTGGAGGATAATATACTCCACTCACGAACTGGGGCAATGAGTCCCTTCATGGGACTTAAGGAAGCCTGGCAAGGAGGGTCTGAACTGGCTGTTGGGAAAATTGTTCCCAGAATGACCGGGGTGATCTCGTGTTCACATGACTTTGGTTTTACATTAAAGCAATTCTTCAAATGTATAATAAAGTGAAATTTTAACCCTTCCTGAGAATATATATTTAAGTTGAAAAATCTATTTTGCCATTTGTACATTTATTTACTTACTTATATAATTTAACAAGTACTCATTAAGTGCCAATTTTGTGCAGATGCTGTCCTAGGCATTAAAATAAAGATGAATAAGATATGGTCTCTGACCTTAGAAATTCCACGGTCTAATAAGGTTAATGGATCCATATGCACACAATTACAATTTGACAATATTCGGAGAATGACAGAAGGGTCTTTGGGAACATAGACGGGGTGGACCTAATTCTGACTGAGTGGAGGAGTGTTTCCAAGAAGGCTTCCTGGAGGAGGTAGTACTTAGTTGAGTCTTACAAGGTGAGTAGGATTCAGCCACCATATAGAGGGTTGGGTAAGGACATTATGGGCATAAGGTCAACCTAGACACAGACACAGAGCCCATGTGAGAAGCCTCATAGGGTGTTCGGAGAACTATAAGAGCTAAGTTTATGAGATCATGAAGTGCAAGATGGGGGACAAGAGAGACGTGATGCTATTCTGGAGAAGATAGCTCATTAAAGAACTTGAACCTTGCTTTTCAGGCAAAGAAGAGCCATTGGAACATTTTATACAGTGAGGGGTATAGTCTGATTGTTGGCTTTGTGAAGAATAGATTGGGTGATTGAGGCAATATTGGAAGGCAAGGAAACCAAGACTGTTGGCCAGCAAATGGACAGAAAGGGTTAGATGTAAGAAATAGCTGGAAGTTATGACCTATGAGATTTGGAGATTGATTGAATGTGAGCATGGGAGAAGGGAAAGTTGATGATCTAACCTAGGGTCCTACTATCAGCCTCACCTTAGGAGCACTGTGATAAACTGTGCTGTCCTTCCTAGTGCCCTGAATAACATGGATTCAAATCACAGTGCCTGGAAATTGATCTTTTTATGTTTTCATGTCTTGAAGATTCTTATCCCACCCCACTGAGAACTCCATAATATAATGTAAAAATAACTAGGAAGCAAAAACCTTTAAAATGTGCTAATATGGCAGGTGAAAAAAATTATTCAAATTGTTGAACTGAGATTTTTATAATTATGATTGCATTACATAAGAGCATAGTTTGGGGGCATTTTTCTTTCTCTGGGACTTTTCACGCCTGAATCTTTTAAAAGATCTTTTTTTTGTGCTTTTTTTGAGGGGAGTAGATGAAGATGGAAAAGCAAAGGTATGTTGCCCTTGGCAACTCGACTTCAACTATCATAGCACCACTGAGCAAAAATAGCTACGTAATTAAAGGATGTGGCACTGGGGAGCACTGCTAGCCTGCAGGGGAAAGTCCACTCACTCTGGCTCCAAGTATCATAAAGATGGTCTTCATTTCCAGTCTGGAATAGAAATTTGCCTTAGGTGTAGCTTGTTTAATTAATCCAATAAATGTTCTGTAAGCATCTTCTATGTACAATACAAACAAGGACACAGTCTCTGTTCTCCTGAGAGCTCATATGCTAGTTGGAGGACAGAGAGAGAGAGAAAGAAAGGAGCAGGAGCAAGAAGAGGTAAAGGGAAGAATTTCAGATAATGAGAAATGCTATGAAGAAAATAAAATAAGAAGGACTAGTGACAGACTAGTAGAGGCAGAGATGATCTGGAGTGGGAGCATGGCTTACATGTGTGGTACCGTTTCATTGCCCTAGATCTTTTCCAGCGGTGGTACTGACATATTTGACATCTGGAGTGGATCATATTTTAACCACCACCTCCTCTAGACACCAAAGCTATTTTCACTAAAGATTGTAAAATTAATAATGTCAAAAAGAAACATAGTAAAATTTCTCTTTTCTTGAACTTTGTAATATATTCTGGTCAACAAAAAGGTTTGTTTGTTTGTTTGTTTGTTTGTTTTTTAAAGATTTTATTCTTTCATGAGAGACACACAGAGAGAGGCAAACACACAGGCAGAGGGAGAAGCAGGCTCCCCACTGAGCAGGACTCCATCCCAGGACCCTGGGCCATGACCTGAGCCACAGGCAGATACTTAACTGACTGAGCCATCCAAGAGCCTCTAATATTTAAATTTTAAAACAGTGAAGCACTGACAACCATGAGGTGTAATTGTGGGGGGCTGAGGTGCAAATTTTAATTCCTATTTTATGGAATTTTAATCTTTGTAAAATGCATTCATTTTAATTGATGGTTGTTTTGAAACTAAGTCATGAACTCAGAAAACGACTTCCTATTGGTGACATGATTTCATAGTTGCCTAAATTATACTTTTTCCATTTTATTAGTTTTCATTTACTCATTACTGAAAAGTTACTTACCTAGAATGTTATTATATCATGGAGCCTGCAGGGAGCCGGATGTGGGATCCGATCCTAGGACTCTAGGATCACGCGCTGGGCCAAAGGCAGGCTCTAAACCACGGAGCCACCCAGGGATCCCTCAATAAAAAAGGTTTTAAAGCCTAAAATAAGTATTACAGTATAATAAAGAAAAAGAAAGCACAACTATTCAATAGATTTTATAACTACCTAGCAGTTGGAAGTTCAATTCTTTGGTTGCAAATTGATATAATAACATTCTAGGTAAATAACTTTTCAGTAATGAGTAAATGAAAACTAATAAAATGGAAAAAGTATAATTTAGGCAACTATGAAATCATGTCACCAATAGGAAGTCGTTTTCCGAGTTCATGACTTAGTTTCAAAACAACCATCAATTAAAATGAATGCATTTTACAAAGATTAAAATTCCATAAAATAGGAATTAAAATTTGCACCTCAGCCCCCCACAACTACACCTCATGGTTGTCAATGCTTCACTGTTTTAAAATTTAAATATTAGAGGCTCTTGGATGGCTCAGTCAGTTAAGTATCTGCCTGTGGCTCAGGTCATGGCCCAGGGTCCTGGGATGGAGTCCTGCTCAGTGGGGAGCCTGCTTCTCCCTCTGCCCCTCCCCACCCTCATGTTCTCTCTTTCTCTTTTTCACAAATAAATAAAATCTTTGAAAAAAAAATTTAAATATTAAATTTCAAAAATCCTTCCAAGTGGTCACCCTGAGTGACAGGATTGGAATTCAAGTCTTCCTTTACAATCTCTCTGCTGTCACTGTTACTTAGAATCTGTCGAGCAGCCCAGGTGGCTCAGTGGTTTAGCGCCGCCTTCAGCCCAGGGCGTGGTCCTGGAGACATGGGATCGAGTCCCACGTCGGGCTCCCTGCGTGGAGCCTGCTTCTCCCTCTGCTTCTCCCTCTGCCTGTGTCTCTGCCTCTCTCTCTTTCTCATGAATAAATAAATAAAATCTTTGAAAAAAAAGAACCTGATCGTCTAGGTGGAAGGACTTGTAGCACCACAGATATTGCAGACGTGAACTCCAGAGCAAGCAGGAAGATTCTGCAGTCAAATGCTCTACCCCTGAGCTATTACCCCCAAGCAGGAAGATTCTGAACTGGGAAAAACTTACTCTCCAAAGGAACCTGTACAACTGAGTGGGCATGTGCTGGCGGCCAATATTAGAATGGGTTTCTCCTAAATCCATTAAATTCTATATATAATACAGCGTATGTTAAAGGATAAATTATAAAAATGTGATCATCTGACATATACATATATTATTAATACTCAATAAACTGCAGCAATTACTTGAAACTTAGATCAGCTAAAGATTTGGGGGGAGGGGGAGGAGAGGAATAATATCACTGACCCTGTTTCAAATTGGTGAATTCTCTACAGCCCATGTGCTGCCTTTCGAGCTGTACCCGGGGCTTGAGGGCTCCCAGTTGCTCATCTGCCCTTGAGGCGCCTTTTCCCCAAACTCCCGTCCCGGGGACTACCTGTGGCTTAAACTCTAGCTCCTTTCCCCAGGGAGTGAGGGGCCTTACGAATGCAAATAATGCAAACACTCGGTGCAGGCTCGCTTTGCCCTCGTGGTGATTTTCACTTCAATCTGAGTTTATCAGAGCCTGTCCCTGGAGCTTAGTCACTCATTCTCCTGTTGGTTTATTCAACGTGTTTAATCGTCCCGCAGTGTGGGCCCGGGACTGCCGGGTGATGTCCTAAGGGGGCGCGCGGTCTCGCGGCAGGGACAGGCCCGCGCTGGGGCTGGGGGCCCGGCTCGGAGCCGCCGACGGAGGGGGCGCTGGGAGGAAGGCGGCACCCGCAGGGGGAAGCGGGGCTCTGATCAGCACCCCTGGAGCCGGCACCCAAAGGCGCCCGGACCGCCGGCGGGGCATCTCCGCAGAGGAGGGCGCTGAGCGCCCAGGGCCCTGAGAGCCTCGTTTCGGCTACTGTGGGAGACAACGACGGGGAAGCCTGTGGGGACCTGCCCGAGCTCGGGCCCCAGGGGAGCTCGAGACGCAGGGGAGACGCAGGGGAGACGCAGGGCCGCTTCGGCCTTCCCAGGCGCCTCGGGACTCTCCGCGGAGCCTCCGTCCCGGTCCCGAGAGGGTCTTTGATGGGAAAGTGGCCCGGATCCCCTTCCCATGAATTTCCCATTAATTAGCACACTCCTTCCTCTGCCAGAGCCCCCCCCCCCCCCAACCAAGAGCTGTCCATCCTGTGTCCCCTTTGCAAAACCGTGCCTGGTCTGAGGTTGGACTTGGGCAGAGCCGCGGGCGCGACCCCTTCCCCACAGCAGATGACTTCCAGCCATGGTGTCTGGGCGCACAGGCCCTCTGCACCCGCAGCTTCCAGGTCTGGAGCTCCAGGGGCTGCAAGCGGATCACCCGCCCTCTGACGAATCGACAGCGGGGCCGGAGTTGCGGACTCTGTGTCACCGCCGCGGGGCTACATCACTCACCTTCTCTCCTCTGATCACGTAGGCATTTTCTCATCCCACCTCACAAGAAGGGTGAGTAAGGTACAGTGAGATATTTTGAGAGAGACAGAGAAAGAGACCACATTCACATAACTTTTGTTACAGCACAGCACTATAATTGTTGTTGTTTATTATTAGTTATTGATGTGACTCTCTCACTGTGCTTAATGTCTAAATTAAATTGATCACAGGCCTATATGGACAGGAGGAACCATAACAGACATAGGGTTCAGCACTATCCGTGGTTTCACACATCCACTGGGGGGCTTGGCAGGAATCCCCTACAGACAAGGGGGACCGCTGCCGTTGTCAGAGAACCAGAACAAATTCTTAGAATGTCAGGTTGGGAGCTGGCGTGAAGGGAGTTTGCCTTGGTTTCTGAATCCTGGAGCTGTTTTCCCTGGAGTAGGGGGTGGGGGTGGGTGGGTGGAGATAGAGAAGAAAGGAGTTTAAACCCAGAAAGTCTTGAGAAGTCCTCTGCACAGGCATTTCAGACGGGTGCTGGGCTAGACTCTGTGACCAGGAGTTTGGCCAAGACTGAGTGTGCCAGGCTAGTTAGCATCTGAAAGCCGGGCAGGAAATATAGAAGCCTGCCTCTCCACAGCTCCTAGCGGCTGGAGAAAGGAAGTAGAGGAAGGATAACTGTCAGACTTGCTTCCACCCCCTCCTCCTCAAAAAACAAAAAGGAGACATCTATTTGATAAAGGCCTCATGGGCCAGGGGTAAGGGGGGTAATGCCACTCACTAGCTAGATGATGTGGGGAGGGTAACATTTTCTGGGCCTTGGTTTTCGCTTCTGGAATAGGGATTGGTCTTTTTGATCCCTGTGGGCTTCCTTCCCATTCTGAGAAGCTGGCCTTAAAGTCGGGCCTGCTCTGGGGTGGAGGGCAGGGGGGTCTCATGGGTGAAAGACTGGGCCAGCTGAAGTTCAGAGGTATCATCTGTAGGTGTTCCGACAAGCTGAGGAGCGCTGCAGGGACACAGTTGTCATTTGTTCATAAAGATCTTATTCTCACATTAGGGTGATCACATATTAGGGCTTTGAAAAGGGGAACAAGGGATCCCTGGGTGGCTCAGCGGTTTAGTGGCTGCCTTTGGCCCAGGGCATGATCCTGGAGACCCGGGATGGAGTCCCATGTTGGGCTCCCTGCATGGAGCCTGCTTCTCCCTCTGCCTGTGTCTCTGCGCCCCCTCCCCTCTGTGTCTCTCATGAATAAATAAATAAAATCTTTAAAAAAAAAAGAATTTGAAAAAAAAGGAAAGGAGAACAAGACATGGTCCTTACTCTCAAGCAGTGCCTAACCGTGAAAACAAGACATACATATAGACGAAAGGAAAGCCATTCAGGATTAAAGGGCAGCTCTGAGCCCTCCTCAGGAAGCATCATAGGAAGGAGTGCTTGCTAGCTGAGTGCTCCAAAGAACAGGTTCTTACACTTCGCCGCCGCCGAGGGACTAATTACAGTGTGCTGATTCATTGCTCAGGAAGCAGCCATCAGGTAACATTTCTAGAGCCCTTTTTGGGAAAGTAGAAGTGGAATGAATGAGGCCAAGGTCATAGGAGCCATGTCTCATAACAAGGATTAAAAAAAATGTTCCTTGGTTCCACCCTGTGCCCTCTGTTGGCTGTGAGAGGGCTTCAGTCCCCAGGACAGGGGTGACTGAATGGCAGGAGGCCCATGTGGCAGGCCCTCCAGGACTGTCTGTTTCGATGAAGGGCATGAGATTGCACATGTTGCCATATCAGTGCCAGTCCTCCCAGCCCCCCCACACCTGCTCACAGAACCAGCCCTCCTCTTCTCACTCCCCGCCGTGCTGTCAGCATCCTTGGCTCCCTCAGGCCAGCCCTAGTCACAGGAGCCTGTTGCAGGAAGTACAGGTAGGTGCCACTGGGGCTGAACCAGGTGCCAGCAAGTCGGAATCTGAAGTTGCTCCCCATCTCTTGAGGGGACACTGAGGTAATCTCTTATCTCTGATCCCCTCTGGATATCTGCTTCGTTCTGGTTGTTTTCCATAGCTGGAAATTCTCTGCCTGCTTATCAGGGTTCATG
This sequence comes from Canis aureus, assembly GCF_053574225.1. Taxonomy (NCBI): domain Eukaryota; kingdom Metazoa; phylum Chordata; class Mammalia; order Carnivora; family Canidae; genus Canis; species Canis aureus. The sequence goes on along the minus strand of NC_135615.1, from coordinate 7,760,742 downwards.
TGATAGGAAATGGCTGTCCGAGCCCCAGCTCTCTTGAATCACTCAGCTGCCAGGCCTGGGAAAATGCTTTCCAGATTGCAATTCTCATTCTCAAGACAAAGAATCTCTTAGGTCATCTGGGGTCCCATCTCTAGACCAGATCTCATCACTGTGGCCAGAGAATGCCCTATCCCTTCCCCAGAATCTGTGGGAATGGCTAGTTGTCAAAGAAGGGAGTGTGGACAGAGCCTTTTCTCCGAAATGTCTCTGCGACATTCCTGCTGCTATCAGAACAGCATCTTAATTACTCACAGGTAGAGTATTTTGTCCTGCTAAAATATGATCAATGAATTCCAGAGACCAAGAATGGGGTCCTAGAGTCATTTCTGCATCCCTAGGCTAGAGGACCAGGCTTGTAACATGAGACATGGAACGTTTTAGATATTCAGTAGACTTTTATACATAGAGGCTGTGAATGAATGGTTTCTTTAGGCTCATTTGGCAAGTAAAGAGGGCAAGGAAGTCAGCACAGAGACTGGCGGGGGGAGGGGGCTGTGTTTTATTCCTAAATGCTCTGTCTCCCTCCCAGCCCTACAGAAGACCAAAATCCACAAGCTTTGAGCAGAGTGGCATTTGCTGTGTGATATTCAGTTCCTTCACACACATTCCCTATTAATTAACACAATTCTTCCTTAGCACATAAGTTGGCAGGGACCTGCAGAATCAGAGCACTTTGAATAGCTGCCAAACTGTCCATCTTGTACCTAGTTGGCATAATGTTCAGCGTGTGAATGCTGGCTATCCAGCCGTGCTGCCAAAGAAATGACGCTTGGCTTCTGAGTTGACAGGAATGTCTCCACCTTTGCTTTTTTTCCCCATCGTGGAGTTTGCTTTTTTGTCTTTTTCCAAAGTTCAGGGCCAGTTTGTATACTTGAACCAACTTGTCATGTGGGAGAACAGTTATCTTTTGAAGCAGGGTCCCATCACACTCAGCCCTGGCACTAGGATGGGAGGAGTGTTAACTACCAACTATTTAACAGACCTCTCTTCCCCAAGATCATTGGAGTCTCTACTTACAGAAAGCTGATTTGTCCCTATAATAGAGTAGATAGACACTGGGGCTTCACCTCAGGCTGGCCTGAGCACCTTGATTCCTCTCTCTCATTCTTTCTGAGGAGTTATTCTTAGTTTCACAGAGCACCTTTTGCTCTGAGTGCAAAGTCACTGTCTTAAGTGTAGTGCTATAGTTCTCATGATTAACATTTGGATCACACTTAAGGGGAGGGAGGAACTGAGTAGACTGCAAATCCAAAGTTACTCTTCTTTAAAAATCAAATACATCTACTTAAAGACATTGTTCTCATTGCCATTCATTTTGAAATAACATGTTAAGAAGTGTTTACACAGGACACTCAGTTCATCCTTCTGCAGAATGTCCTCTTTGGGGCATTCAAGAGAGATGAGGTCATGGTCAGGTGCTGAGGTTCACATGGGGCTGCTCGGGGAGACATCCTGGGACTCTAGTGTTTTCGGCTCAGATGGCAAATGCCTTTTCCATACATATATGAAACAACCTCTCATATTTATAGTCAATTTCTCAAAATTATTAAATGCAATATAGTGCGTTCTGGATGTGTTGTGGGTGTTTTAAAATTGTCAGAGTTTTCGTAATTGTTGGCTGTAAAAATCTGCATGGACATGTGTTTTTTATTAAGACATAAGCTCACACATCATCCATTCATAACACATTACTGACTCTGCTCCCTCTATTAGCAGCTGGAAAAAGGAATGGAAAGTTGAATTGAAAATGAATTTATATGTTCATTTAGCTTGGTTAATTAGCTGCTGAAATAATGTCCCCAATTTTTAATGGGTGCTCCACTTGATGGATAAGACAGATGCCCAAGATGAGGTGACAGCTCAAAAAGGCACCTGGTTTATGATAATGTTTGTCAAAAACATGACAGGAAAAAGCAGGTTGGAATGTTTTATCTGCCAACAAACTAGATGCTGCCAAGCCTGGAGGCAGTTAACTGACAGCCTGTTTAAACTGAGCCTGCTTACATAATAATAGAACCATTTTGTATTCTAGATAATGCTAATGTATGCAAATTTACCAGTAATACATTTCTTAAAGTGCTGTGGACAGTAGGGCTGATTGTGTCTACAAGGGAACCTGGAGAACTGGAGGGGGAGGGTAGGAAGTAGAATGTGTAGCTCTTTGAGGGATCATACATGAGGCTTACACATGAATGTGTTTTTTTTGTACATTATTCATGCTGTTTTTCAGTTCTATTAATTGGTGTGGCCACCATCAACTTTCTGAGGCCACTTCCAGTTTGCAATGGCATCTTTTTTTTAGTTGAAAATCTCATTTAAATGGAATAGCGTACATTTCTGGTCTTTAAAATCTCCCTGAAGTGGATTCAGAATCTCCATTTTGTTTTCCTCAGATATTCCAAAGTTCCCAGAGTTCATTTTATTAGGTCAAAATCATTTACCTTCTCAAGATGCTGGGGAGTATGTTGAAGGATTGCCATTCCCATTGTGTAGAGGGAGATTTGAGGTACAGTGAAGCTGAGACCTCTACCCACTTGGTATTGGGGCAACAGATAGAATTTGCTTCTCTGATTTCTAGTTAATGCACTTTTGTGTTCCCCTCCCTACAACACTACTTAGTGATGCCTGATTAAGTGTCTCATTAGACCTGCTGAAATTGAGGCATATAGGTGGAGTCACTGGTTGAAGATATCTACACTGGTAGACATCTATTTTGGATGTGGCCAGGGAAGGGTCAGTCTCTGCTCTGCCGGGGAGCTATGCCTTGTGGAACTGTCTGCTACCCTTTCTTCTAGTTCCTTCTTTTTGTCAGGAACTGGATAACAGTATTAACTGTTTCTGATGAGAGTTTTATCCTTTCTGGTGCTGTTCTTTCATACGACAGAATGTTGAAGATAAAAGTTACCTCTGAAAACAACCAGCTTAAACTTTTCAATTGGCGGAAATTTTATGAGGAATTAGACCCACAGGGTTTAAGCAATTTTGCCTGGCAAGGCTACAACTCTCATATCTATTTAGCATCAGTGTTTGGGATGCTATACACGTAATGATTCCTTATCTTTGTTATCTAGTTGTGATTACTATTATAGCTAATTTTGCTTGAGTACTTGCTATTTGTCAAGTGCCTCACATGCATTTAGTCCCTATCACAATCCTCAAAATGAGTCACTTATCCTAAGTTTGCAAATGAAGGAGCTAAAACTAGATGAGGTTGAGTAACTTGTCTGGGGAATTGTTAAGTGAAAGACTAGGGACTTTAGTTTACAGAGCAGGCTCATGTCAGGGAGGAAAAATTTTCCTTCCATCCCTCTATGTTCTTTGACTGGTCTCATAATAAAATTGACATAGACACTAACAGGAGAAAAATGAATTTCATAAGTACAGGAGACCCATAAAAATGAGACGCAAAAGCAAGTTGAGCAGTTGAGCCTTATACATCCTGAGCTAAGGAATGAGATAGGGACCCAGGATTTCAAAGGGGAGGAGGATGATTCACAGGACAACAAGGAGAGCAGATAGGGGGCACCTGGGTGGCTCAGTGGTTGAACATCTGCCTTTGGCTCAAGCCATGATCCTGGGGTCCTGGGATCAAGTCCTGCATAAGGTTCCCCACAGGGAGCCTGTTTCTCTCTCTGCCTATGTCTCTGCCTCTCTCTGTGTATCTCTCATGAATAAATAAATAAAATTTTTTTTTTTAAAAAAGGAGCAGATTGTTAGACGTTTGCCCTGCCTTACAGATAGGTCATTCAGATAAAAGTTATCTTTGGTAATAGCTCTCTATTTGGACTAGGCCCACTATCTAAATTCTTATAGGTTGTTAAGGGAGAGGTAAACGTTTTTGCTGAGTCTGCTGAGTCCTGATTGCCTTCAACTCAAATAATCCACGTGCCAAAGTGACATATTTCGGGGTCATGTATTCTGCTCTTCTACTTTGGAAGTCCATGGCTTTACCAGTTATTTTCCCCCATCACATTTCACTTCTGCCCTGACAGGAATGATACTGTCACTCACTATCAGGATGGCCTAGAAATCTTATCACGTATGTGATGTCAATTTATAGAGGGATCTTTTGTAGCAAGAATTTCGTCTAAAAATACATAAGAGCCCTCCTGCAGATATTTTGGTTTAATTGCTATGGAATGGTTTACAGGGCAAGTTTTTTAAAGCTCTCCAAATAATTCTAAAGTTCAGCTAGGGTACTATAGAGTATTAGAGACAGAATATCTAATTCTGGACAGAATTAGAGAATCTCATTGCCAGTGACTACCATGAAATTGCAACTGATCATGGATTTCCAGGTTGTGATGTTCTACATTTCCATGCCTACTACTTTTATCAATCGTACTCATTTGAAACAGGTCAAGAAAAGGGTTAGCTTTTTTCCAGCACTTCACACTGTCACCATGATTCCTTTTGCATTTATACTTATCTAACTGTGATCTTCATTTTGTGGAGAAATGTAATGATGCCTGAATCTGTCACCTTCCCTGGCTGTTCATCGGCTTTGGTAGAGGATGAGGTGTGTTGGGCTCAGTCTGGAACACTAAGTGCCTCCATTGCCTATAATTCCATTATTTTGCAGGTGACCCCTGTGCTCAGCTGAGGAAAGTCTAACTGATGCCCAGATCTCTTGAAAGTAACTAAGGGGAAAGCTCTCTTCTCTAGGGTGATGGTATGCTGAGTTTCCCAGTCTCTTCTGTTTCCAGTTTTGACCTTGACTGATAAGGACAGATTCTTTGACTCTAGAATTGTCCTTTCCAAGTATACCAGGGAGTAGGTTAGGTAGTGATAGTGTAGAACAGAAAACACAACAGAAGCCAGGAGCCATTATTAACTCAGACCCTTAGTAAGGGGAAATTATGCATCATGTGGCTTGCATTCAGGCAGGTGCAGGGAGGAATAAAAGAGGCTAGTAATTTCTTTGCTCCTCTATTTTATTTCTATTTTCATCTCCAGCCAGCCTAGTATTGGTCAGAACTAACTAGAAAAAGGGCCTGTGGTGCAGAGATGCTGAACACCCATATCCGCCTGAACTTCAGGACCAGTTTAGTGCAAAAAGGAATCCAAACTATTCATCCGCCTCAGGATTCTTATAACTTACTGTAAAAGAGAGCAGACAAATGGATTTTCTGGTTCTCTCATGACACTCCCCTGTTCAAGATCTTCTGATGGTTGCCCAACTGCCTTGTGGCCCATCCATCTGAGTGTAGAGCCTGGCACACAAGGCCCTCCACCATCTGACTCCTTTCTTCTCCAAGCCCCACATCAGTGTGCTCCTCATCCCAACCACTAGCCATGGTTCCAGAACATACCTTGCTGCCTCATGCATCTCTGCCTTTGATGAAGATGTTCCTTCTGTTTGCACTTCTCTTATCCTTTCTATCTTTTGTGACCCAGCTCTAGCCTGTCCTCCTCCATGAGGTGTTTCCTGACACCTCTTTCCCAGACTGACCTGAATTTTTTTAATTCACCACACAATACCCTATTTAGATATGTGGCTGAGTACTGAGTACTTTTAGATATGTGGCTGAGTACTTTTTTTAAAACAAATATTTACTTAATTATTTGAGAGACAGAGAGAGAGAGAGAGAGAGAGAGAGAGAAAGCCTGCACACATGCATAGGGAGACGCTCTTCTAGCAGACAGCCCACCTAGCAAGGAGCCCGATGTGGGGCTTGATCTCACAACCAATGCGATCATGATCTGGGCTGAAACCAAGAGTCAGATGCTTAACTGACTGAGCCACTCACATACCCTTGATATCACTTTCTTATACATTTTTTAAAGATTTTGTTTTATTTATTCATCATGAGAGACACAGAGAGAACGAGAGGCAGAGACACAGGCAGAGGGAGAAGAAGGGTTTCACGCAGGGAGCCTGACGTGGGACTTGATCCCGGGTCCCCAGAATCAAGCCCTGGGCTGAAGTTGGCACTAAACCTCTGAGCCACCTGAGCTGCCCTACATTTTTGTTTAAATAATTCATTATGAATGTCTGAGCTCCTGTGATTACATATACAAGGGTCCTGGTGCTAGGGTCACTTTTTGGCAAAGCCTCATAACATGACATTTTCCTGCCTCAGTTTTTTTCGACTGTGAATGGAGATAATAATAGGATTATGGAGGAGATGAAAGAAGGTGATATCTGTAATAATGCATAGTAATAATTTATATGCCTAGTATATAACACAACAACAAAAACAATAATAATAACTGACACTTAGCACTTATACTGTGTCAGGTTCTATTCTAAGGGCTTTACATGTGTTAACTCATTTAATTTTCTGGGTAACCCCATTAGGTAGTTCCTGTTATCATTCCTATTTACAGATTAGAAAATGGAAGCCAGAGGGGTTAAGTACTTTTCCCAAGGTCATAAAGATGGTAACTGATAAAGATGGGATTTGATTCTGGACATTCCGGCTCCAGAGTCCGTGTGTTTAACCACCATGCAAACTCCTTAAAGTGATCAAGGAGTTAATTATGATTATGTATAAATATGAGTAAAATCTGTGACTCATTCTCAGCATGCAAGCAAAGGGCCAAGGGCCAATCCACAAAGAAGCCTGCTTGGGGTCAGCCTTAAAGGTCTGAGCCGGTCCTGGGGCTTTCCCTCCAATCCCTTCACTAACATGTGGACCAGGAGAGAGGCAAAGGAAGCTTTGTTCTATCTTCAGAGAGGTTCCAGTCCATTGCCAAACAAGCAAGAAATCAAAATCTCCGCATCCGTTGAGGTTGTGCCCATTACCCTGACCCAGAAACTGCTTAAGGAGGCTTGACGGGGAGAAAGCAAGCAGAAAATTCAGCATGGTCTCTCTGCCTGCCAAGCATCTCGGCCCGGACTGTCTGGTGGAGATGAGGCAGTGTGTCCCTTGGGACAGCAGGCGGTCGGCATGCCCGGTCTCACTGGGGAGAGGGGGGAAGTGCGTTTCTAAACATTCTCATTCTCTCTCAGGATCTGGCAGTTGCAGGTGGCGACTTCTCTCCGCAGTCAGGGCGCAGACCATCACCACTAGGGGGTGCCTAGGCATTTCGGAGAGCGTCCCGGCCAGCGGCCTTCCCAGCACCTGGGCAGTGTTCTCTGATAGGATGGATTCTTGTTTATAAGCTTGAAGTTATTGTTCTAGCTATTCTAAGCATAAACATGGGGAAAATGCTTCTTCCGGATTAAGTAAGGTCAGCTTGAACCATCCCCAGAGACGCAGCTGCTTCTTGCCTCTGCTGCCAGCCTAGGGGTCCCTCTCAACCCCCACCCTCCCCTCCCCTTGCTCTCTCAGCAGGGAGTGGGGCAGGTGGGGAAGGGCATCTGGCTCGGGCCTGCTTGGGGACTGGGTCACTGGTGGGAACAGCTGTGACAGGGATGGGCATCACCCTTGGGTTTCTTATTGGATGTGGTTTTCCAGAATGTTTGGCAAATACCTGGCTGGCTAACTGTTCTTTATTTTTTTTTTAAGATTTTATTTATTTATTCATGATAGACATAGAGAGAGAGAGAGAGGTAGAGACACAGGCAGAGGGAGAAGCAGGCTCCATGCACCGGGAGCCTGACGTGGGATTCGATCCCGGGTCTCCAGGATCGCGCCCTGGGCCAAAGGCAGGCGCTAAACCGCTGAGCCACCCAGGGATCCCCTGTTCTTTATTTCTGTCACATATTTGTCCATGTCTTTTCCTGTTCCATCAAAGATGATGACAGGTAAACCCAAGGAAGTGGCCCTAGGGAGACAGCAGTAGGAATGGTAAGCAGATCCAGAACTAGGGTGGGGCAGGAGAGGCATCTAGACAGTCTCTTGCTTGCAGTTCCTGAGAGCAAGTGTCTCCTTTCATTTTGTGGTCCAGGCAGTGTTCTTGTCTCCTGCATCATCTCAGCCCAGAATGGCCCCTGTGAGAGGTACCCTGGCAGCACTGGGCAGCGAGCTGTTTGTCTTCTCTTACCCTTTTAAACCCTTCACTCCACTTTCTTCCACTCCTACCCTCCTAAACCTCTAGCTCTTCTTGTCCAGTCCTGTTAGGGTATTGTTGGATAATGATTAATAAGGACTTCCTAATCAGGCTTCTAGAATAAAAGTAGCTAACCTTTTTTTTTTTTTTTTTTTTTTTTCCTTTTCAGTGTTGACCAAGTGCCAGCCACTCTTCCAAAGGCTCTGTAGCTACTGGCTCACTTAATTCTCTCAATGACATCGTACTGAAGGCATCTACTTTACTAATTAGGTAACCAAGGCACAGAGAGTTTAAGAAGCTTGCCCAAGGCCACACAGTTAGTACATGGTAGAGCCACAATTTGAGTCCAGGAAGTCTTTGCCTCAGAGCCTGTAGTTTTAGGCATTATACTTCCTGACAAACCTAATTCTCATCCAAATCTGAAGGGAAAGATTGAGGCTCATTAGCCAAGTGCTCTAATCTCAGGAATCTCTAGAAGGCAATTGTCTTTCCTAAACAATCTCTGAGAGATGCTAGATTTCTAAAATAGAGCAGACTGCTTTGGGAAGGAAATTAGCTTTTACACGGAACAATCTGAGACCCTTGATCCGATCCAGAGCATTCAAGGTTCTCCATACCAGGGCTGATTCTAAACAGAACTGCTTCCTTCCAGATTTGTGAGTGAAGTGGATTTGCCTGCTGCTTGAGCATTCCAGCCCATGCCTGCTATGGACAACCACACTGTCTTCATCTCTCCCTGCCAGTAAGTTTGCAACACACCCAAAATAAAATTCCTAAAATCACTTTCTCCATATGGCCGCATCTGATTAACCCTGAGGATCTCTGAGTCTTTCTTTATTCTGCATCCCATCACCATCTAAGTCCCAACATTTAATTAAGGACTTTTTCCAGACTTCTTCCAAAGAACTGGAATATCTTTAGAATCTTTTCTGAAATAAATGGCATTGCGTTTATGAGTTCTCAGAGATACAGTTGTTCAGGAGAGACAAGTCACAGGTAAGGCTTCCTACAGTTTGTAGAGTTTAAATGAAGTTTGGCTTTCATATCATAGTGACATTTGTGAATCTGTTGCTTAAGAAAAGCTCCCCAGACTGTGTGTGATGTTTATCTTTCCAAAGATACAAGCCTAGACTTGCTGGTGTCCTCCTTCTGTATACAGTTGTGCTCAGGTAAGCTGTCTTGGTCAGAAGGCTGCCCCGAAGGAGAGTCTCCCTAAAAGGGACCCCAGGAATTTATCTACATCTTAAAAGGCTCCATCAGCATCTGGAACTACTTCACCCTACCTTGTAAAGCACCAATTCTGCTACTCAGCAAAGGCATGGTCTCGAGGCCTAGTTTTGAGGGCATGAGTCCTGAAATTTCTTCTGTGTCATCCTTATGTAATCTTTCTTGTGTACCTGCACTGCAGCCTATGCAACCTCTCTACTTGCACTGGAATCTGAGGACTTGGGAATTTTACCCTATGTCTGTTTGCAAGCTTTCCACTGGCAGGCCTGGGCTGGCACGTCATACAAGGCTGGTGCTCCCCACCCCCCACCCAGTGTGTTTCTTAGAGGCTTTGCTTGTGGTGCTCCACGAATGTTTCCACTGGCTAAATTGAATCTGGCCAACAGGAATACTGGAGGGATGGTTAAACGAATGGAAACATTTACTAAATACTGCATTTGAAACGGATGGTTTTTCTGATCTCCTCATGATGATGATTAACCTCTTTGAATGGTATTTATGCCCACGAATAGATTACTAAAAGGGATTGGGCATATTTCTATCCACGTTTTTATTAATATAAGCAATACAGTTATTTTTGGCTTCTTTGGAACTTACCCCAATTGGGGAAGGTAGCTTAACACCCCCCCACCCGACACAAACCAAAACATAATTGATCAAAAAAGAATTTCAATTAATTAATTTTTTTTGGTGCAAGGCTTGGAAAATAATAGGAAAGGGAAAGTGGGGAGGATCACTCATCAAAAAGTGTTTTAAGAAACTTGCCAGTTTCTATTTCATGAAGGTTTACATTGACACTGCTAACATTGACAAATGAAGGAAAAGGAAATGCCGCTCATTAGTTGGTGTTTTTGCTGTTCTGTATGTTCATGGTGTCCCTCCCACACAGAGTCCTTGATGTTTCTTCCTCTGACCCTTTCCCATGACTCTGACCCCTTCTTGGTGGGGCCTTTTCCTAAGACTCCTTTGCATCTCACATGGTAAGATATGATGCATCTTCTGCATAATGGCGCCCCCACTCTGGATAGCAGTCCCAAGCCTCAGTTAGTTCCATCTATGTGGATGAAAGGAGTTAAGATGTTGAATTGTACTCATCAGCTCACTTATTATTTTGCTTTATGTTTCTGAAAAAACAAAAACAAAAACAAAAAACAAAACAAAACAAAAAAAACAACCTGTGTTTTTTCCTAGCTGGAAAAGTGGTAACTTGACTGTAGAAAATACAAGTGAAACATAAAGAATAAAATAACAATTTCACAAAATACTACTACAAATTTTGGGATCTTACCTTTCATATCTTGTTTTCTGAAAACAAAAATATAAACACTTGACAAAGTTTATATATCTATATATGATTTCTGTCGCATGACTGGAGTCATGGTCTACCTAGAATTTTGTGTCCTGCTTGTTTTCACTTAGAGAGGGTAGTATTTCCTGATATTTTTAAATACGTCTTAAAAAAATCATTAAAAATTTTTCCCCAGTTTCATTGAGAAATAATTGACATGCATCACTGTGTATGTTTAAGGCATGCAGTATGATGGTTTGATTTACAAATCATTGTAATGATTACCACAATAGGTTCAGCTAACATCCATCTTCTCATATAGATATAATAAAAGGAAGAAAAATGGATAAAAGGAAAAACATTATTTTCTTTGTGATGAGACCCCTAGTACTTACTCTTTTAATAAGTTCCCCGTATATTGTGCAGTGGTGTTAGTTATAATCATCATTCGAAAATGTAATTTTTAATAGTTGCATGTAGCTTATCATACATGATTATATCAAGATTTATTTAACAGGTCTCCTAGTGGTCAACATTTCAGTTCCTTTTATAGTTTTTACTATGATAAAACAATGGTGAATAGCCTTTGGTAAATTTATAGCCTCTCAGTTTCATTCCTTAGGGTAGATTTTTAGAAGAATAATATTGTGCTGAGGAGGAACACTTCTGGATATATATATATATATATATACATATATATCTCCTTCCCAGTTTCCTTTGAGAAAGTCCATTGCAATTTAAAATTCCCACCCATAGCATCTGAGAGGTCCGGCCCCACTGGAACTTCATTAGGACTGTGCATGTGTATGTTTGTGTGTGGATAAACATACCTCCACAAGTAAGTGAAATGAGACAGATAAAAAGATATGGTATCTGAATTTTTTTAAAGATTTATTTATTTATTTATTTATTTATTTATTTATTTATTTATTCATGAGAGACAGAGAGAGAAAGAGAAAGGCAGAGACACAGGCAGAGGAAGAAGCAGGCTCCATGCAGGGAGCTCGATGTGGGACTGGATCCTGGAACTCCAGGATCACACGCTGAGCTGAAGGCAGATGCTCAACCACTGAGACACCAAGGCATCCCTGGTGTCTGACTTTTTAAAAATTAAAAATGTTTTCTCCAGGTTTAATGACATATAATTGACATGTAATTGACACGATGGTGTATATTTTAACTTGCATGTTTTATAACTAGTGAGATTGAGTACTTTTACATAGACATTTGGATAGATCAAATGATCAGCTATTGACTTGAATTATATTCATTTTCCCAGAGGATTTATATGGATGTTAAAACAAGATTTGTGTGTATATATTATATATATATGAGATGAAATGTAAATCACAGAATCATTGTCGGATTTAAGAATGAATCAGATCATATAAAGAGACACATGGCAGCAGTAGGAGAAGCATGAGAGGGATGGCCTAAAGCTGGTAAGGAAATAATGATACTGTTGGTAAATGACAAATGTGAGAAGGAAATGAGTAATAGTCCCCCAATTTCATTTTTATATTTTATTCCAATGAATCTAGATGCCATCCATGAGGTAGGCAGCTTCTGTATACATCACCACCTGGGAAGCTTGGAACACAGTAATTAGGGGCACTGTCTTTGTACCCAGGACTGGCTTTGGGCCAGGTATTTTCTGCTTATCCCCAAGTGACCTTGAGCGAATCTTACCTAACCTCTCTTATCCTCAATTCCATTAACTGCAGTATGGGGATGATAATGCCTACTTTTCTGTGTTGTGAAAGTGAAAAGGAAAAATTTATATAGGCCCTCAGCACTGTGTCTGATACATGATAGGAGCCTGATACATGGTGGCAGTAACTGTGGTCATCTATGGGTATGTCATCTGCCACCAGTATCTTGTACTGAAGGCAGTGTGCCTTTTCTCCATGGCATTGTTGGGCAGTAAAATGATGGGGAAATAAGTCTAATTCCTTCTTTTCATTAATGCAGATTTAGCCACGTGGCCTGTTATCCAGTTAAATTCACCATCCCCACCTCTGTTGCAAGTGATGCTGTTTATACAGCTAGACACCACCTCATGCTTTTTAAAATGACCCAAATCTTAAAAGACTGACTATATCAAGTGTTGATGAGGATATATAGAAAGTGAAACTCATGTCTACTCCTGTCGGGAATGTAAAATGGTACAATTACTCAGGAAAACAATTTAGCACTTTCTAAAAAGTTAAACATACACAGACCATATGATCCAACCATTCTACTTCTAGATTTGTACCCAAGAAAGAAAACCAAATATGTGTTCATACAAAGACTTGTTCACAAATATTCATCAATGCTTTATTGGTAATAGCCCCAAACTCGACACGACCCAAATGTTCATCAACAATTAAGTGGATAAACAAATTATGGCACACTCATATAATGGAAAACATTCAGCAATAAAAAGGAATAAAGTATTGGTACACAGAGCAACATGGATGAATGTCAAGATGATTATACTGAGTGAAAGAAACCACACACACTAAATAGTACATACTATCTGACTTCATTTATATGAAATTTTAGAAACTGACAGAAAGCAGATCAGAGGTTGGGTGTCAGAGAGAGATGGGAGGAAGAAATTACAAAGGGGTGTGAAGAGACTTGAGGCTGATGGATATAGTCATTTGGCCTACTGATGGTTTCAAGGGGGTATCCTATATCAAAACTTATCAAATGATACACTTTATATATGCTTCAATGATTGTATGTTCATTACCCCTTGATAATGGTGCCTAAGAAAAGACCAATCAATTATATATCAGTGAGTTTCAACACTCATTCATATTAGACTATGGATTTGACTAATAGGTATGATAATGAACAGGGATGCAGACCCAGAGGTCTCTAACTTCAAAGGCTGTTTTTCTTTTTTTAAAGATTTTATTTATTTATTAATTCATGACAGACACACAGAGAAAGGCAGAGACACAGCAGAGGCAGAAGCAGGCTCCCCATGGGGAAACCGATGCGGGACTCAATCCCAGGACCCTGGGATCATGATCTAAGGTGAAGGCAGATGCTTAACCACTGAGCCACCCAGGTGCCCTCAAAGGCTGTGTTTTGATTGAGTCACATACCTCTTGTAATTGAAATGTTGAGACTCTTGAACTCATGTCTTTTGGCTCCTAAAGCAGTTCTATTTCTATTCATTTCTTTTCATTTATTTCATGGTTAGGACTAACTTTTATTTTTTTTATTTTTTAAAGATTTGATTTTATTTATTTTGACAGAGAGCAAGAGAGCACAAGCAGGGGGAGGGGCAGAGGGAGAGGGAGAAGCGGCTCTCCACTGATCAGGGAGCCCCATGCAGGCCTCAATCATGACCTGAGCCGAAGACAGATGCCCAACCATCTGAGCCACCTCATTGCCTCCAGAACAACTTTTAATCACATGCATCACACAAATGTATAACCTGAATATTAAAATTTGAACCTATTAGAATCTGTTTTCTCCTACATCTACTCCCAGTGCTGCTTTCCACTCCTTTTTGCCCCCAGGAGGCAAACCCACCTATTAAAATATTAGATATTAACTATTGGTTAAGGGATGTACCCAGGGGAACTCAACAACAGAGGCAAAGATAAGAGATGTTAGGTGTGACACATGCACCTCAAGTGCTTCCCAATGACAAAAGTCCCTGTTGTGACTGACAGCTACCATCCATTTGTTTTCTTTAGCCTCTCCTTTTTGTCCTTCTACATCATTAGCAATAGTCCTTTCATGCAAAAGAGCTAATAACCAGTCAGCCCTTCCAGATACCACAGGAAAAATCTGGACTCCTAAGGCATGCCTCCAACCTAAGAGAGGCCCTTCCCCACAGAACCCAAGTGGGATCCAGGAGCTACACTGGCATAGGTAGGCTCCTCTGCAACCCTTCACCTTGGGCTGATCTCCTTCCTTCATGGTTTGGTGGGCAAGAAATCCAGTTGCCATGGCAACTTCCAGCAGCCATTTCAGGCTAGATAGAACATTCCCTAAGGCTCTTCTCCATCTGTGTGTCCTTGGCAATCTCCCTGCCTTGGTGAAGTAGGTGGGGAACCACTTCCTCTAGGGATCTCCCCCAGCTCACAGATATCATAAATGGGCAGGGGAACTGAGTTGTCATGGCAGCAACTCCTCTAGTTCTTCCACTTGAAGAAAGTCTGGCTCAAGGGATCTTCCTGGTGCTCCCAATGGCAAAGTCAGCAAGGAACTGCATTATCTTAATAGTTTCCACAAGATCTTTCCAAGAGAAGGGTTGGCTTTGTAGGGTGGCTGCTGGGGGATGGGCAAGGAGTTTGGCTGAAGAGGTCTGTTCCCAGGGACCTCACTGCCATGGTAACATCCCCAGTGGCAGGAACAGGGCAGGCTTCTAACCAGCTAAGCCCTGATGCCACCTTTCATGTCTGTTCTTGTTCCTCTCTGCTGCCTTTCTTCATTTTCACAAACCCCAGGGATTCTGTTGGCTACACCCCTCCTAATTCTTGCGATCACTGTGACTATGCTTTTCCCTTGCTCAGGACTAGTTTCAGGTAGGCTGCTATCTATCATTGTCTGTGTTCACCTTCTCTGCTGTTCATAATTCCACAGGCAAAAAAAAAAAATTCCCCTTGAAAAAAAGATAGGTTTTGTGTGCAAGACAACGGGGATAGAGGAGAATAACAAAAATAATGATCACAGGAGAGTCCAACCAATTCTGTAAGTTATAACCGTGTTCATCCATGTGAGGGCATCCTTTCCCTTCAGGCCTCAGATGATCTTCTCATTCCTAGTCTTGGAACCTTTGATGGGAACAATGGTGGCTTTGATACTCAAACACTTGGGGTTGAATCCTGTTTCAAGCTATTCCTACTAGCTGAGAAATCACAGGCAAGTCATATTCCTTTCTGGGTGTCTATTTTCTTATCTGTAGAAAGCAAAATTAAAACGTTCCTCACATACTGTGGTGAGAATCAAGAGATGTAATATACATGAAAGTACTTTGCCAGTATTCAGGCACTTTACAAATCTTGATTATTTTCATAATTTTCATTCTCATGGAGCATTCTTAATTGATTGGTTCATTCAATTATTCATTTGAATGAATGAGGGAGCTCATTCTAATACTTCCTTTCAGGCAGGTTACATAACCTCCAGGAGGGTCACTTTTCTCAGCTGTACAGTGGGCTAACCACAATCTCAAAGTATGATTTTGAAGATTAATGAAGTACTGACTTATAAATATATATGCCAGTGCCAGGCAGAGTACCTACTCAATTAATGGTAATTGTTGTTATCGATTATCTACTGTAAATTCTTTTAGGTTTCTCCTTAAAAGTCTTGAGTCATGCTGCTGTGACTCAGGTCTTCCTCATTATTCTCTTTAGCACTTTTAAAGGCTGAGAATTAACAAAGAAGGATGGGGCCAAGTAGAGACTGTCACCACGATCAGGGGTTATTTGAAATGATAGAGGAGACCATAATACTTTTCAAATCTCTTTACAGTCAGTGCAGGGTCAGCAAATTTGGCCCTAACTCTTGGAGGAGGCACAGGTTTCTCTGGGGAAACTTCTCCATGGTTGCCTCTTCCTCCCTGCCTTGGCCCTTTCTGTCCCCATGGGCCAAGGGTCAATACCCTCTTGCTGACACCAATGGGACTCTCACTCAGGCCTGCCTTCCCTCATATCAGCTCTCAGGCCTTCTCTGAGGGTCCTCCCTTCTTCCAAGCTCACCTAACCCACTGTTGGCTATTCCTTTCAAGTATAACTCAGTGTTCAGCAGTCTAATCAATAATTTATAGATAAGACATTAAAAAATAATGAACACTTAAAACACTGCCCCTCCCAGAAAATAATTTTGCAGTTCAAGTGGGGCTTTCAAAGGCTTCACTCCTAACCCCTTTGTAAAAGCTTTCATAGCTACATCAGCCTGCAGTGACTTAGCCTGCTTTTTCTCCCTGAACTACTACTAAGCTTAGGGCATTTTAGATTTACTTGTGCTTTGATTATTTCATGTACTAGTCTTTTCTCTCCAGTGAGATTGTAAATTTCTCAAGGGTAGGAATTTTTTTTTTTTTTAAATTCTTCTTGGTATATCCTACTCTGACCAGCAGTGTTGGGCATAAAGTAGATTCTCAGTAAAAAATTTACAATTGTTTTCTAATGGTGAGAATTCACTCAGCCAGGAAAATGGCTTCTAACACCTTGAGTTACATTTGGAAAACTGAGTTATCCTAAATTCCTGATTGATTCTAAAAACAACTATTTTAGGGGTTCTGTCTCTGTATCCTTCCTAAACAACCACACTAGGATGATTTTATTTAAATGAGGATGTCATTTCAAGTGGTGTAGCTTCAAGAGATTTCTTTATAAATTTGTATCCAAAGAAGCAATTGTGGACTTGCAATATACCTATTCTAAACTATCTAATTATTTCTGATAAACCACTGGATATCTTCATTCCAGGAAGTCCAAGTTTAAAATAGGTCCTCTTATGGGAAGTGATGCATAATGGAATTGCATCTTCCTTATTGATTAGATATTTTTAAGATGTGCCTTTTGCTCAAAACCAAAGGACAGAGATATAAGAAGAGCACACTCTAAAATAGTTAAATTAGAAAAAAATAGCAGATAAAGGAAAAATAAATGTTAAAATTAGCTAAGTTATCTCAGTTTGTAAAGAAAGTTTTTTTTTCCCCTCACTCTTAGCAATGGGAAGGAGAGAGTTTCTCAGACATAGAGCCCCTCCAGAAAGACTGTTGGTCTCCAGTTCCTCCAGGTATAAAGAAATGTTAATATCATACAAGATGTTATCTACTGTCACAAGGATATATAAGGGTAGAGTTGTTCTCAAAGGTAGCAGTCAATGCATCAAGTTCTTTTTTTCTGGGGGATAAATTAAAATGCCCTTTAAAAGGCAGTGCATTAGTTCACAAGGGTCAAAGTAACATCCTCTGTAATGACAAGGAGCCTGGCTTTCTTCTGATGGCTGTTTGCATAATTGAGTTATGCTCAGTCACACCACCAGATGAAAGTGAGGTAAGAAGGACTTCAGGATTAGTTTTCCTTCAGGAAATGGCCAGAGGAAAAGTTGGGTACCTTGGGTTGTCATATGGGGACAGAGACTGGGAAGGGAAGAGACATGGTTCCTGGTTACCTTGGTCCCCATATTTGGAGGATATGGGAGTAGGACATGTCATTGGTGCTGCGGTCTTTCATTAAGATCTTCAAATTCCCTTTGAGGACTGAAGCATTAAGTCCCCTGGTTACCAGGAGTATTGGCTGTTGTTAGTTCACTACTGAGTTCTTTCTATTGTCAATAGTTTAACAGAACTGCCTTGACCAAGGTCAGGCCCTCTCTCTAGGGGAGCTGTATCCAATGCACTGTTAATAAAAACTCAGCCCCCTTGCCTCGATTTGGGCTCTTAGGGGTCATCAGCTCTATTGTTCTTGTGTGATAATGCTGAAGTCTGCATGAAGACTGCACCACAGTTCAACCTGTCCCTTTCCCTGTCCTACTTCCTTCTCTCCCATGAGTGTTGATACCAAGAGCACTTCCTACAAACTCCCTCCCACAGCTTCATCTCAGAGTCTGTTTCCTTGGGGGCATCTGAACTAAGATAGAGCATCTTTTAAGTTTTGAATGAGGATTGAGACTTTTCTACCAGGGAAGTTCTCAGATGGTTAAAAACCTAGGATCTTAAAACTCAATAGGGCAATATTAGCTAATCTTTTAGAGGAAGAGCTGAGACCAGAGAGACTAAAGGTCCAAGGTCACACAGTAGATACCAAATGAAGGCCAGTGCTGGAACTCAGTTGTCATGACTCCTGAAGTGGGGTTTTTACCCACATTATGTGGCTGCCCTGACATTGCCATGGTGGGAAGCAACAGCTGATAAGCAGGTGGTAATGAGTTGCTCCCTTCAGAGAAAAGAATGATGAGAAAGAGATACTGAACCAATGAAGGGCCCACTGCATTCCTATTCAGCTTTGTGTTGAAAAGGGGCTGTGAGGAGGTGTTCTGATTCCATTGCTGATGACCTTCCTTCAGTTTTTTCCTTTGGATGCTGAGGGGGCTATGTTATGAAATAGGTAATAAATGTCGCAGAGATGAATGAGGAGCTAAAGAACCCTCCAGGCTTCTCTAGCTCAGCTGGTCTCACAATAACAATCTTGGCAAGAAGGGCTGCTGCCAGAGTAACAGCAGTAAAAGGATCCTGAGCCCAGGCAATCTGCAGAGTTAGTACGTGTACAAAGCATTCCGATGATTACACTCTTATTGTTTACTGGATCATTCTTACAAAATGCTTCACAGGCACTGATTCATTTTCCCCAGATATCACTTACCATATTATTGTCTTCTTTTAGTGAATGAGTCTGAATCTTTCCAGTTTGGGAAGGTCTACTTTTCCTGTACACTGTTGCTTTCCTTTCTGTCAACCTCTCCCCTTCTCCCTCCATGGCTTCTTAACACAATGTGGGTGGGATTGATTCCTGACCACCCCAGCCCTCAGCCAAAGGTGGAGGAGGTCCTGACTGGCCTAAACCAATCAGCAGCATCTTGTCCCCATTGCTATAGTAACTGGCTCAGAGATTACCTTACTATTTCTAAACCTATATTGGTCAACCCCTGACATTGTCTCAGTGATTAGTTCTGAGGGGTATGAGAACTAAGTTGAGTCAGAGTAGAAGACTTTTGATGGTTAGAGAAATAAAAATTCCATCTCCTCTAAGATGGGAGGATGTAGAAATTGGAGATTTGGGACTGATGCGACCATCAATCCACTTTATCTTAGAGGAGTTTAGCCAGAAGATGAAGCTAACACACAGAGAAGGGTAGAGCAGAGTCAATAACCAAGACTGTATTGGAGTCTTGGTCAAAACAGCATCTGAACCTGACTCTATCTTTGGATTTTTCAGTGATGCATGCAATATATTAATATCCTGTATAGTTCCAGTAGGGTTTTCTATTTCCTGCAACCAAATACATGCTGCTTGAACGCTTCCTGTAGAGACTGCTTTCTCTACACAGACCTCTTTCCTATGCAGTCCTAATCTGGTCCTTCCTAGCAATGAACAATTTTAAAATGGAAATAGAACTCTTGCCAAGAGGAAGCCAAAAGACTAGTACAAAGAGCATCCATTGATGGATTTATCCAATAATTTTGTCTCACTCTGGTGCTCAGGGTCTCAAGTTGTAGGTCACTGTATCTTGGCCTATCCAAATGATGGGCTTCCCTAAGTAGTGTACAGTATCCATGAGGGTAGGAGCAGTATATCATATGACTTGAATATAATCCTACAGTGCTAAATAAAATGCTTTTGCACCATGTAAGTGCTCAGAAAATTGAAGTTGAACTCAAGTAAATTCAAGGCCTGTCACTGCCATTAGCACATCTTCTAGAAGCTAGGGAGAAAGGATATTCCCCACACCACTGTCAAGTCTGGGATATAAAGTAAACTGCCTTGGCCAAACTCTTTCCCTGTTGAATTACAAGCAACTGGTACAGGGTCTGGTCCAGAGTTAGGTAGTCATTTGTTGAATAAATTCACTTTTAATTTGTAACCACACAACTCATTTGTTCACTTTCACTTAACAATTCTGAGCAATTCTACTTTTCTGTTCTCCTTAACCTTCCTTTCCTATAACATAACCTCCCATACAAACTAATTCTCATTCAATAACCTTGGGTTAAATGTGACCAAGAAAAGAGTGGACATCCTTTGCATTTTCACCAGTAAATCCTTACATCTCCCTCTACCTGCACACATTTATTTGTTCATGTAACAGATACTTGTTGAACATTCACTACAACGAGGTCCTACAAAGACAAAAATATAGATTAAATCTCTTCCTTGTATATTCTAGGGGAGAGAGTGCATACAAATAATCAAATAAGACAGACAAACAGTATACTTTCAAATAGTGATTATGTACTATGAGGAAAATATATCAGAGTACAGACAGGGACTTGGGGTAAGTGGGGTGGGATGGAATTATCCCAGTGAGTCAAGAAAAGCCTCTTTGAAGAAATAATATTTAATCAGGGATTTGAATGATAAGGGAAAGCCATATTAAGATTTATAAGAATGACCTGGCAGATGGAATAGCAAATATAAACTCTGAGATGGAACAAATGTGGTTTGGTGTAGGAAGAGCAAGAAGACTGGAGTGTAGGGTGAGAGGAGGGGTAGAAGATGAGGTCCATGGACTGAAGAAGTGTGGGTCATACAGGGCTAAGGACCATTTCTGCTTTCCCTTCACAGGAAAAAGGAAGATTCCCCTTCACTTGAAACATTTTCTTCTGTTGCGTATCTGTGATACCAATGGCTGCCTGCTTCCCCTCTTGCCTCAGGACCTCTCAATCTCAGTCTTCTTTGCCTCTTTCACTGAACTTTTTTAAAAAAGATTTATTTATTTTAGAGAGCCGAGTGAGAGCAGGCACGCATAATGGGGGGAGGGGCAAAGGGAGAAGGAGAGAGAGGATCTCAAGCCTACTCCCTGCTGAGCATGGAGCCTGACCTGGGGCTGATCCCATGGCCCTGAGATCATGACCTGAGCTGAAATCAAGAGTTGGAGGCTTAACCTACTGAGCCACCCAGGCACCCCTCTTTCCCTGAACCTTTTAATGTCAGAGTATACCAGAACTTATTCCTTAGATCTGTTCTTTCTCTACTTTCTCTTTCTTTCCTGTATCTTCTCTCCTCCTCTTTCTTCTCTTTCTCTGTGTCTCTCTCAGTCTCTCCTTTCTCTCTTGTTTTATCCAGTACCATGGCTTTAAATATCATCAACATGGTCACTGAGATTGGACAGCATTGACTTCTCTTAGCCTCAGACTCATATATTTAGCATCCTCCTCAACAGCTCCATTTTGAGGACAAAATAAGCATCTTGAAATTAACATGTAAAAACAACACTCTTGATTTCACACATTCCCAACATGTACTTTCTGAAGTTTCCAGTATCTTATTAATGGTACCACTGAGTTGCTCAAGCCAAGAATCTGGGTGTCATTCTTGATTTATCTTTTTCCTTACACCCCATATCTAGCTCATCATCTAGCTTCATGGCTCTATCTTCAGAATCTCAAATCTGTCCATTTTACTACATTGCCACCATCACTAACCTTTCATATTCCTACATCTGTTCCTATCTTGTTACTCCACCCTTCAAAAATCTGTCATTCATAAAACAGACAAGATGGTTTCTAAAAATATAGTCAGATCACAAGAATTACTGTTTAATACTCTTCAATACCTTCCAATATTTTTTTAAACTGTAGTAAAACACATGTAACATAAGATTTACCATTTTAAACATTTTTAAGTGTGCAATTCAGTGGCATTAAGTACATTCACATTTTGTGTAACCATCACACAATCCATTTCCAGAACCTTTTAATAATCCCAACCTGAAACTGTATGCATTAAATAAATCCAAATCCTCCCCTCCACCCAGTTCCTGATAACCACTGTTCTACTTTCTGTGCCTATGAATTTGATTATTCTCGGAACCTAAAAAAAAATGAAATCATATAATATGTGTCTGGTTTATTTCAGTTGGTATAATATTCATGTTGTAGCATATATCGGAATTTCACTTTTTAAAAGCTGAATAATATATTCCATTGTATGTTTATAACACATTTTGTTCATCCATTTTTCTGTTTGACATTTCGACTGTTCCTACTGTTTGGCTATTGTGAATGATACTGTTAGAATATTGGTGTACAAATATCAATTCAGGTCCTTGCTGTCAGTTCTTTTGGGTATATACCTAGAAGTTATCCTGGATCATATGGTAATTCCATGTATAATTTTTTTGAGGAAACACCATATAGTTTTCCACCATGGCTGCATCATTTTATATTCCCATCAGTAATGCTCATATGGGTTCCAATTTCTTCTCTTTCGTTTTCTTTGTAAAATAATAACCATCCTAATAAATGTAAAGTGATATCTCATTGTAGTTTCATTTGAATTTTCATAATGATTGGTGATTTTGAGCATCTTTTCATGTGCTTATTGGCCATTTATATATCTTCTTTGAGGCGAGGTCTTTTTAAGTGCTTTGGCCGGTTTTGAATTGAGTTGTCTGGTTTTTGTCATTGAGTTGTAGAAGTTCTTTATATATTCTAAATATTAATCTCTTATCAGATATATGACTTGAAAGTGTTTTTTTCCAGTCTATAGGGTAGCTTTTTACTCTCTTAATGGTGTCATTTGATGCACAAAATTCACAATTTTGCTGAAGTCTAATTTATTTATTTTTGTTATTGTTGCTTGTGCTTGTGGTGTTATATCCAAGAAATTATTGTGAAATCCAATGTCAAGGAGTTTTTTTCCAATGATTTTTTTTCAAAGAGTTTTATAATTTTAGTTCCTATGTGTAGGTCTTTGATTCATTTTGAATTAATTTTTGTATCTGGTCTTCCATTAGCTTTTAAAATAAAAGCCAGGGGCAGTCCCGGTGGCTCAGAGGTTTAGCGTTGCCTTCAGCCTGGGGTGTGATCCTGAAGACCCGGGATGGAGTCCCACGTCGGGCTCCTTGCATGGAACCTGTTTCTCCCTCTGCCTGTGTCTCTGCCTCTCTCTCTCTCTCTCTCTCTCTCTCTCTCTGTGGGTGTCTCTCATGAGTAAATAAATAAAATCTTAAAAAAAAAAAAAGCCAAATTGGATCTGGCATATCTCTCCAACTTTATCTCAGCACTCCAACCTCCCCATTTCACTCTACTCCACCCATGATAGGTGGTTTCCTTTCTCTATTTTTGCCCCAGTTTTATTGAGACATAATGATATATAAAATTGTGTAAATTTGAGGTATAACAGGTTGACTTGATACATTTATTTATTGCTAAATAATTACCCCCATAGCATTAACTAACACCTCCATCCCCTCACATATTTTTAACACACTAAGCTCTTGTCCATATCTGAGAGTTATACTTGTTTCCTCTGTCTAGATGACTTTTTGCATGGCTGGTTCATGCTCACCTTTCAGGTTACAGCTCAAACATCATGTTCCTCCAGAGGCTTTATCAACTCTTTTCTACTTCTTCTTCCCATTTGTCTTTCTGCTCTTTCCAGGTTATTCTTTTTATTCCACCCCATTTATTTGCTTTATAACACTTAGAAAATCTGTAAGTGCTCTGTTTGTTTATTTATTTATTTATTTATTTATTTATTTATTTAGTTAGTTAGTTAGTTAGTTTGTTTCTTTTTCATCTCCTTTCCTGTGGAGGATCTGCCTGGATTACAGCTATACCCCCTGCACTAAACACTACTGGCACACAGTAAGTTCTTATACAGTTTTAATAAATGAATGACTACATACAAGAATAAACCATTGAATGAATGGGAAATTAACTAGTCCTTAGCTAAGAATTCTCAGTTTTTTAAAAATATGCCTTCTGCTTAGCCTTAGAACAATGGAAAAGTATTCTTATCTTTTAATGTGGTTAATCAGCCTATTAGTAATGTTGATCTCAAAGATTGCTTATTTTTCTTTATTTTATATGGATTAGGATTTTTTACTATGGATTAAGTCTATTTGCAGTCTAATTTTGCCATGTTTGGATTTGACTAAATTTGCTCTGCCATTTTACTTTGAAGACTGAGGCTGAGTAAACTTATGGAGAAGCTGATAAATAGGCCTGTCTAGAATGATAAATAGGCCTTTCTAGTGTGAGAGGTGGGGTAAGAGTGAGTGATGGTGGTAGTGGGGAATATTCAGAGAAGGGTTTAGTGGGACTATTCGTTTTTAAGCAATATGCCATGGAAGTAACTCTTTGTTGATTATTGATTCTTGTTCTGAAAAAGAAAATGTATACAAGGGCTTCTACTGGATGTAGAAGGTGATAGTTTTCTAAGCAGTTCACATAATAACTCATTCATGATTAATATTGAATTAGACAAGCTGTTTATTAGATAATAATTATTTCTGGCAGAGAACTGCCATTGCTAAGCAAGAGGAGGAGTGGTCACTCATTTATATCAGGCTGAACGGCTGAAAAACAAGGGTTCAGGCAAGGCTCTTTGTTTAAGACATTTTGCAAAAACAAGGAGAGTATTTTCTGTAGATGAGTGAACTATGGTTGGCTATCTGGAAGTGTGTTCTGACTCTGATGTTTATGTTAATTGGCCAGCTGGTCTTTGGGAGAACTTGCATGGAGATGTCTTTGTGTGAATCCCTTCAAAGTGTGTACAAAAATGGTTGTCCTTTGCTGTGACTTGATCTCAAATGAGCTATTTGAGATCATTAAAATATAAACAAGATAGATCTTGCTGTTTAAACAGTATCAGAATTTGTCTTTGATCTGGTGCCCTGGATACACTTGACTCCCTTCTCTGAATTTTCTTATTGTTCATTTCTCTGTTACATTCTTTATCTTATCTCCTTCACAACAAGCTCTTGCAGGGTTCACCTTGCTTGATTTATCACTGCATCCTCCATAGACTATGGTACTGGGCTTTCAGATACAAAAATTGATAGTAATGATGATAATAATGAACATTTATTGTGCCTATGTGCTGTGCTTATGTGCCAGACTCTGTGGTTTGTAGTAACTTAAATTTTCCCAACAATCTCTTGAAATATGTATTATTAAAATTCCTGTTATCTTGTGAATGAATTAAGGCATAGAATTATTAATTAGCTTCCCAGCAATCACATAAGCAAGTATTTGACCAGGCCATTTGCCCTAGAAACTGATCTCAACCACTAAACTACATAATAGGTGATGAATAAATGTATGTTGAATATAAGGTACCTATCTATGCTTTTGGGTAGTGAAGGTTATTTGACTCCAGACCATAACAGACCTGGAAAATCCCTATTGATTTTTACCAATTTTGAGCATTATTTAATCTGGAGCATTTCTAGAAGATCAATTAGGAAGAACCTTAATGCTCATTTATTTATATACATTTATTTTATTTAAATACAAATATTCATTCATTTAAAAACTATATGTTAAATACAAAATATGTGTCAGGCCCCTGCTAAGTATGAAATTATGATAGAGAACAAAAGAAATAAGGTTTAAGTACTGGCGTAGCTTACTTTCAAGTGGGAATAATGGGCATTGACATATAATTACACTAAATGAACATATGAATTACTACTAATTGGGGTGTTGCTCTGAAGAGGAAACTAGTCCCAGAGAGCACATAACAGGAACCTGACCAGGTCCAGGTGTTAGAAAAGGCTTCTATGAAGAAGGCATCTTTTAGTTGGTTTGGCTGGAATACTGCTGGTTCTTTGTAAGAGTTTATATATTTTCTACTTATGACATTTTTTGCTCATGTTCAGTTTCCAAATACATGCCCAGAGAGTTCCTAGCTCTAATTTCCCTGAATTGTTCCTTTCCTTAATTTTCACATTTCTCTTGGTTTCCAGGATCATTCATTTACTTATGTCCACACACCCCTCCTTCTCCTCTATTCTGTCGATTAGGGGTGTGAGCAATAGCCCACGTCATCCCTGGTCCCTCATGCCATTCCTGGCCTCTGATGCATCACTTTAATGACACTGCTGACACCTACACAGTTCTTCTAACATTCCTCCATTAGTCATTTCTTTGGTCAGGGCTCTTAAGGTCCTTTTAAAATTCATAAATTCTCTCTGAGAAGGTGGCACATCTAGCCATTTTTTAGCTATTAGTTTTTATCATCAACTGGGTTCGGAGAACAGGGCCATGAGGTGATTTTTAATAAAGCATTTGAAGAAGTATGAAGCAATGCCTTGGAAGAGATGCTTCCACAAAAACTAAGCAGCCCTGAAGGGGTTCCAAAGGAAGTAGGAGATGCTGACAGAAGGGAAGAGTGACTCCCAAGCCAACCACTTAATAAGATAGGCAGGAAGAATGAAGGGCAGTCATTCTGTTGCTACCCTTCATCTCTTCAGACTGCCTTATTTTGGCAAGGTGAGTTCTGGGTGACCACATAATTTATGGCCCTAACAAGGGCACTTTTGAGAATGAAATAGGGGAACTTTTAAAAATTATATAGGATCAACAGTTATAAACAAGGATGATTGTCCTGGGCAAACAAGGACATATTATCCCTTTAGTTATAGGAGGTGTTGGGGAGGAATTTCCCTGAAAGGTATAATAAAGAACTTTGCATTCTGTCCCTAGGAGTCAAAAAACAAAAACAAAAACACCCTGCTTCTTCCTCCTCGGTCCATACACAGTCACAAGACAATTTTTTAATTTAAAAAAATTTAAAAAATGTATTGATTTGTATTTCCATATTCTTGGTTTAGAGTAAAAGGTGAAATGCTTTTACTCTAAATGGACAGGTAGTTTGGGGGCAAGTTGTAAAGGGGTTGAATGCCGTGCTGAGGAACATCAACTTAGTCCTGTCTGCACAAAGAAACTGTCAGGGGAAGGATGCAAAATGACTCGGGGCTTACAAATACCACTCTGGAGATGATGGAGAGAGTGGGTGGGTGTAGCGAACACATTGGAAACAGAGATGCTTTTGACAGTAAGTACGACAAGACTGTGGTCCCAGTGAAGGTGCTAAGGATCTGAGTGAGAGCAGAGGTGGAGGTCACAGAGAGAAGGGGCTATATTTGAAAGATATTGTGCAACTAGAATCAATAGCACTTGATGAATTACGGGATGTGGGGAATGAAGAAGGAATAAAAGATGATTCAGGTTCCCAGAAAGACTGACTAAGAAGAAGGGCAATGCTGTTAGCCCAGATCGGGAACACAGAAAGAGGAATGAGACTGGGGACAAGATCAGTTTTATTATTTTTTTTTTATGTAAAATTTAAAGAACATATATTATGTGCCAGGGCTTTGCTGGCACTTTCTATAATCTTACCTGTTCCTCTCAGTAGACTTTGAAAAGAGTTCTTGTTATTATCCCTATTTTGCAAAGTAGGAAACTGAAGCATGGAGGGGTTAAATGCCTTGCTCTGGCCACCTAGCTAATACATGGTGGGGATGGAATGTGAAAGTAGCAACGATTCCCATTCTTATCATTGTGCCCACTTCTTGGGAGATGAAGATTGAATATATCCAGGTGGTAGCAGTCTGGGACTGACTAATTATTGATGTAAATTTGGCAGATGAAAATCTAGTTCTTTTTCTGATTTGCTTTTATTTTCCTTCTATTTAGGTGTGAGTATTTATAAGGTATGACATGGAATCCCATTCTCTTCCCTCTCTTGATTGTATCCACTTTGATGGCTGCAACCATAACATCCATGGGGCGGCTCCAAAGCCTCAATCTCAGGGATTGACAAATAGTTGCAGATCTTTAGCTGCCTTTTAAACATCCCTAATTGCATGGCTGCTGCCATGAAAGTATTTAAACCTCATTGAGGATCCACAGTGCAAGACTTTAAGGCCTAGGAAGGGCCTTATGTATTGAATTATTGACAGGACTCTGCCGAAGGTTCCTGTAGTTGTAACTTGTGCTGTACAATACAATTTTAAATTTAATTAAAAGTATATATATATATATATGTGTGTGTGTGTGTGTGTATATGTATATCATATGTATATATGATATGTGAGCAAAATATTTCATCAATCTCATTAGCCAAATATGAATGCTCAGTGGCCACTTGTGACTAGTGGCTACCATGATGCACAATGCTAATATGGAACATTTTCATCAGTACTGAATGTTTTATTGGATAGTGCTGTAGATTAACCAACTATCCACATCTAGATCCAAAATTACCTTCTCCTTGATTACCTCAACTTCATACTTCATCATCGTCAAGGACTGGATTGTATCCCCCCCCAACCCAAATTTGTATTTTCAAGACCCTTAGTGTGACTGTATTTAGAGACAGCGACTTTAGGGAGGTAATTAGGGTTAAATGATGTCATAAGGATAGGATCCTAATATGATAGAGCAGTTGTCCCTGTAAGAAGAGGAAGAGACACCAGAGATCTCTTTTTTCCTGCCCGTGACAAGGCAAAGACCATATGAGGACTCAGTAAGAAAGCAGCCACCACTCCCATCCATGCTTTCATACCTGAACCTAAGACATTTTCCTCTCTTTTGAATTTGATCTTCTCTTTTCCATATACAAGTGACCCTTGAACAATGCAAGTTTGAACTGCACAGGTCCACTTATACAAGGAATTTTTTTTTGATAAATATAGTACAGTACTATAAATGTATTTCTCTTTCTTATGATTTTCTTTTTTTTTATTAAATATTTAATTTATTTATTCATGAGAGACACAGAGAGACAGAGACATAGGCAGAGGGAGAAGCAGGCTCCATGCAGGGAGCCCAATGTGGGACTTGATCCTGGGACTCTAGGATCATGCCCTGAGCTGAAGGCAGACGCTCAACCACTGAGCCACCCAAGCATACCTTATGATTTTCTTAATAATATTTTATTTTCTTGGGACACCTGGGTGGCTCAGCGGTGTCTAATCCTAATCCTCTAATCCCCTAATCCTCACATTGTTCAAGGGTCAACTATACCTTGAATGTTCTTCCTTTTTGTTTTCACTATCAACCTAGCATCATCTCATATTTAAGACACTGAAGTACCTAGGACACCTGGTGGCTCAGTTGGTTAGGTGTCCAACTCTTGATTTTGGCTCAGGTCATGATGTGAGGGTCAGGAGATTGAGCCCCACATTGGGCTCTGTGCTCAGTGGGGAGTCTTCTTGAGATTCTCTCTCTTTCCCTCTCCCTCTGCCTGTCCTCCACACTTGCAGTCACTTTCTCTCTCTCTCTCAAATAAATACATTAAAAAAAAAAAGATACTGAACTACCTGACATCATTTTCTATATTACTACTTTAGATTTATAAATTAATCTAATCCAAAGATTGTTTTCATTTATGTTATTTTTTTGGTCATAAATCCTCAGAGGAAAAGCACAAACTTCTTACAAGACTCCAATCTGGCCACTATTAACTCTTCATGCCTCTCTCCTCAAGCTACACACAGTCTAAACAAAGTGATCTTCTGACTCATATCTATACTTTAGCAAATACTGACTTTCTCCTTGCTCAGGCATCTTGCCTCAGGATGCAGGTGAATCCTGCTCTACAGTCTGACCATTCCAGCTCCTCATTGTCCATCATTCCCAATGCATCCCACATCTCCCTCCTGTTTCCTAAACTTCACTCATCATCAGCAACAACAGCAACATAACAGGAATTACAGTATAAATAACAATGTGCTTAGTAGTTACTATTGGCCAGGAATTGTACTTAGAACTTTAGTTATCTTACTAAATTTTCATAAAACCCTATGCAGTCAATATCACCCTCACCATTTTTTTACATGGAAAGACTAAAGATTGTATTGCTCAAGTTAGGGCAAGTATTAGCTTATTCCTCTTTGCTACATTTTATCCTCAACACTGATTTGGTGCTTCATACAAGAATATTTATTCTTTCAAGTGAGGTTCCTGTTTTCCCTATTAACCGGGAAACTTCTTGAAGGAAGTCCTGTGTCTTGCACAGTTCATTCAGACATCAAAGAAGATCTCAAACTATATTAATTCTTTCCACTTACCCATTTCTCAACAACTTTCAAGGCTCTCCTTTCAGACATAGACGTAGCCAACAAGCACATGAGAAAATGCTCTGCATCACTGGCCATCCGGGAAATACAACTCGAAACCACAATGAGATACCACCTCACACCAGTGAGAATAGGGAAAATTAACAAGGCAGGAAAAACAACTGTTGGAGAGGGTGTGGAGAAAGGGGAACCCTCTTGTACTGTTGGTGGGAATGGGAACTGGTGCAGCCACTCTGGAAAACTGTGTGGAGGTTCCTCAAAGAGTTAAAAATAGATCTGAAAAAAAAAAGAAAGAAAAAAAAAAAAGAAAAAAAATAGATCTGCCCTACGACCCAGCAATTGCACTGCTGGGGATTTACCTCAAAGTTACAGATGCAGTGAAATGCCGGGACACCTGCACCCTGATGTTTATAGCAGCAATGTCCACCTCGATGTTTCTAGCAGCAATGTCCACAGTAGCCAAACTGTGGAGGGAGCCTCGGTGTCCATCGAAAGATGAATGGATAAAGAAGATGTGGTTTATGTACGCAATGGAATATTCCTCAGCCATTAGAAACGACAAATGCCCACCATTTGCTTCCACGTGGATGGAACTGGAGGGTATTATGCTGAGTGAAATAAGTCAATCGGAGAAGGACAAACATATGGTCTCATTCATTTGGGGAAAATAAAAATTAATGAAAGGGAATAAAGGGAAAGGAGAGAAAATTAGTGAAAATATCAGTGGGGGTGATAAAACATGAGAGACAACTCTGGGAAACGAACAAGGGGTAGTGGAAAGGGAGGTGGGCGCCGGGTTAGAGTGACTGGGTGATGGTCACTGAGGGGGGCACTTGGCAGGATGAGCACTGGGTGTTATGCTATATGTTGGCAAATTGAACTCCAATAAAAAAAAATTTAAAAAAAGACTCTCCTTCCAAATCCCATCTCTTAAATGTTTGCATGCCTCAACTATCAGCCTTAGTTATTTCTGCTCTTCTTACTTCATAAATTTTGCATGGAGATTTCATGAGCTTTTGGCTCCATTACCAGCTTTATGTGTGGTTGAGCACTGTATGTCTGGCTCAGGTCTACCTGGCATGCAGGACAAGCAGATTTCTCTGGTGGAGAATATACTTACACAGGGAGAGGCTGGAATTCACCTAGGGTACTGGAACTCTCTGTTGTGACTTTTAGCAGGGCTGAGACTAGGGTACACACTGCACTTGTATGACCCCAGGGGTGAGTCTTGGCCTGGGGTCACAATAGGGTTATTGTGGGGAATATGCTTGGGGGTACCAGAATGTCCTGGGCTTTACCCTTTTCAGATATTAATTTTTAGGTGTTACATTTCTTGAGAATAAAAACTAATCATTCTAACTCCTCCCCACCAGTGCTTTATAACACATCAGTCACTCAAAAAAATTAAAAAAAAAAAAAAGGTTGTGATGTTGAATTGAATTCCCTCTGTCCTTGGCTTGTCCCTATAGAAGAAGACTGTGTATAGTTCCCCACTCTGAGTTTTACCCTAGGCCAGCAGAGATGATATTTATAAAAGATTTAGGAACTTTTAAATCAACAGAGAGAGGAGGCAGCAATTCAGAAACCAGAGCTAGAGCGGTGGTTCCCAAAGTGGCTCCAGGTTCCATAGCATCAGCTTCACCTGAGGACTTGTTAGGAATTCAAATTCCCAGGCCCCACCCGAGACCTACTGAATCAAAAACTTTGGGAGTGGGAACCGTAGACTATGTTTTTATAAGCCTTTGGGTGATTCTGAGCCAGAGAATGATCAGGTAGTGAATCAACCCAACGACTAGAAAGGATTTCTTGAACCTAGCCAGAGGGAAGAAACTGTAACCTTAGTATGTGAGTCTTGTTTACTAGCAGAGCTGAGTGAGACTGACCTTGGTGAATGTGGTTTTATTAAACAACAAGAAAAGTGAAATCTGAGATGGTTTAGGTGTTAAAGAGAAGGGTTTAGTTTTTAGGGAGTTTCAAACTGTTGAATAAAAACTGAAGGAATGTCAAGGATCCTGAGGAAACTGGCGTGTCAGGGGACTCTCAAGATGAGACAAGCCTGCTCAGAGGACATCCAGATGTCAGAGCAGACACAAAAGCACAGCAGGGGACCAGAACTTGGCACAGATACAAAACTCTTGCAAAAAAAAAAAAAATGCAGATAGTCTTCAGTTTGGTCTCTGTAAAGACACAGAAGAAATGGTGGAGTTTGAGAGACTGGACGGAGAGGATGTGCTGAAGACTGTGAGTTTCAGAAAAAGCAGATAAACTTAACACAGCAGGTATGCATCTGTTAGGGCCAGAGAAGCAGTTAAGCCAGTAATACTCATGCCAGTATCAGGGAATTGATTTTTTCCAGTATTAGACCTTGTATTAGTCTTTTTCAGAAGAATAAAACCCAGAACAAGTGTGTGTGTAAACATCATATATATATGTTCTATATATAAATATATGTTTTATTTATAAATATATATAAAGTTTTATGAAGAGAGAGAGAAAGAGAGAGAGAGAGACAGTTTGAGAGAGAGAGATTTATTTTAAGGCATTGGCTCACATAATTGTAGGAGTTTGGTGATGGAATTTGATGGAATAGGTCAGCAGGCTGGAGACTCAAGGAGGTGTTGTAGCTTGACTCCAAAGGCAGTCTGCTGATAGAATTCCTTTCTCTTGGGAGAGGTCGGTCTTTGTTCTATTAAGACCTTCAAGTGCTTGGATGTAGCCTACTCATCTTATGAAGGGCAACCTGCTTTACTCAGAGCAGACCAATTTGAATTTTTTTTTTTAATTTTTTTTTTTAATTTTTATTTATTTATGATAGTCACACAGAGAGAGGGAGAGAGAGGCAGAGACACAGGCAGAGGGAGAAGCAGGCTCCATGCACCAGGAGCCCGACGTGGGATTCGATCCCGGGTCTCCAGGATCGTGCCCTGGGCCAAAGGCAGGCGCCAAACTGCTGCGCCACCCAGGGATCCCCAATTTGAATATTAATCTCATCCAAAGAACACCCTCACAGAAACATCCTAAGCAATGTTTGACCAAATATCTGGATACCATGGCCCAGCCAAGTTGACATATAAAATTAACTGTCATGGGGTACCCGGGTGGTTTATTTAAGCATCTGCCTTCAGCTCAGGTCATGATCTTGGAGTACTGGGATTGATTAAGCCCCACATTGGGGTCCCTGCTCAATGGGGAGTCTGCTTCTCCCTCTGCCCCTGTCCCTCCCCCGGCTTGTGCTCTCTCTCTCTCAAATACACAAAATCTTTAGAAAAAAATTAACTCTCATAGGCCTACACCTGGTAAATTGCTTGCTATCACTGGTGGTAGTAGTGCCAGTGTAGTATGTTGCTACTACATCAGACAACCGAGAGGAGGAGATCTGACAGGGAGCTCCTCACAAAAGGGATATACTACCTCATTTGTGTTCTGCTCACTTCTATTTATAAGCTAAGTGTGTGTGTAATATTCTAGTTAGAGGAAAGGAATTGTATGAATTTCTACAAATAAATCAAGTACTAATTATTCCTTAACTGTCTGAGACACTGTTTCTAAAATCTTAAATTTATTTCCTCCTACAATTCTCTTACTCAAGACTGTCCCAATTTCTAGATGCTCTGCATCAGCATAATCTTATTGCTATTCAGCCATTTCTATATTACTTTTCATTTATCTTGACTATATTTTCACTACTTTTTTTCTTTGTTGTCTATAAAAATTAACAGGTATTTGGAGGACTCGGAAAAAAAAATAACAGGTATTTGGACTATTATTAATTTTTTGTTATTGTTATGAACATTTATGTGCAGGTATGTCAGTATGTATGTACACTCATTTCTGTTGGGGATATTACTAAAAATGATATATATGCATATGTTCAATTTTATTAGATTACATTATACAAATTTCTTTAAGTTATGTCTGAGAATTCCAGGTGTCTACATCCTCACCAACATCTGGTACTCTCAGTTTTGCCATTTCAATGGTTTTGGGGTGAGTATTTTATTGTGGTTTTAATTTGCATTTTCCTGAGTACTAATGAGTTTGAATTCCCTGTCATGTGTTTGCTGGCCATTTTGATATCTTTTTTGGAGGAAGTACCTGTTCCTGTTTCTTTCCCTTTTTTCTATTGGGTTATCTGTCTGCATGCTAATTTTTTGGCCTTTCTTTATATATTTTGTATACAAGTCCTTTATAGATGATAGATATTGTGTATATCTTCTACTCTATGGCTTGCCTTTTTACTCTTAATAGTATCATTTGATAAACAGAAGGTTTTAATTTTAATATAGTCCAATTTATCAGTCTTTTTCTTTATAATTAGTGCTTTTGTGTCCTGTTTAAGAAAACTTTCTCTCCAAAGTAGTGGAGGCTTTGTTATGTTAGGAATTCTCTTAGAAATTTTATGTTTACTACTCACATTGATTTATACTCTCACCTGAAATTGATTGCATGTAAAGTATGAGGTAGGGTCAATGTTAATTTTTTCCAGTGTGTTCCAGGTCAGATTCCTTGGATATTGAATCTGGAACATTGTGAAGGAGCTTTACTGGTATAAAGCTCTCAGATATAACCTGAGAGGGAGCAGAGGAAGCAGGGTTGGATGGATAGAGATGTTAAGCTGTGGTGATACAGTTGTGTTAGAGACCTAAGCTATCCCCAAGGGGAGCTCTTGAATTGGAATGATCCTTCAGGGATCAATCTAGAAAAGGGCTGGGACTTTGGACATTTGCATTCACCAGTTATTGGATGGGGGATACCCTTTGGGATAGAGTGTAATCTTGGATATTGCAGCTTTCTTTGACTAAGGGAAATTCCCAGAGAGACAGATGCAGCTGTGAGCCATCAGCAACCAACTTTCCCAGTAACTAGAGGAAGATGAGTGCCTCGGTCCTGAAGATAGATCTGAGTAAACCAGTTGACTCAGCATCGTATTTTGAAAAGATTGTTTTATTCTCAAAAAGATTGCTGCAGTGCCACCTTTGTCATAGATCAAGAAACCATATGCATGTCTCATTGTGAACTCTATCCTATTCCAGGGGTCTCTTTGTTAATCCCTGAGCCAATACCAGGCCAATACCAGATGCTGCAGCATCTTATTTACTATAGCTTTATCCTAAGTGTTGATATCAGGGACATTCTGTTTTTCAAGATTGTCTTGGCTAATTTAATAAATAGTATTTTACTTTTTACTGTGTGGAGTCCTTGAAAACTATCCCTCCTTTTTTTCTGATGATGCTATACATTCAAAAAAATTCATTTTCAATCTATTTACAGAATACAAGTGATTTTTGCATATTGCCCTTGTATCTGACAACCTTGTCAAACTTAATTTATTAATTTAAATAATTGAACTGTAGATTATTTTTAATTTTATCATACATACTTATGGTGTCATTGAAAAATTACAGTTTTATGTCTTCTTTTCCACTCTCGATATCTTTTAACTTATTTTCCTTAATTTAGGAACTCTGATATAATGATGGATAAAATATCAGGTTTAATAGCTATAGCAGGTAATTATAGCACAATTTATTTAATCAATATTTGATTGTAGGGCACTTATATTGGTCCTCTCTTTTTCATAAATAATGCTGCAATGAGCATCTTTTACAAACATTTTGTGCAGTCATCTTGTTCATTCATTCTTAGCATGTATTCTAGGATTTCTTGAAATAATCCAATTAACAATTAAATGCATATAAAGCAAATTTAAAAATTTTTAAAAAGAAGTTTATATAGCTGTCAGGTGGCAATGCATTTTCTTAGTAACTTATCTTTTGAGTTACAATGGGATCATACTTCTACTGGAAAGAGTTTACAGTCTTTTTTTTTTTTTTTTTTGAAGATTTTATTTACTTATTCATGAGAGACACAGAGAGGCAGAGACATAAGCAGAGAGAGAAGCAGGCTCCCTTCAAGGAGCCCTATGTGGAACTTAGCCCTGGACCCTGGGATCACGTCCTGAGCCAAAGGCAGATGCTCAACAACTGAGCCACCCAGGCGTCCCAAGTCTACAGTCTTGAAATGTAAATTTAGAAAAAAAATTTTTGGAAGATGTAAGCCTACCTACTCCTTTATATTTGTACTTTAAGGTACTCGAACTTTCTGGGATTCTATAAGTCTCATTGTGTTTCTATAAATCACTTTCACAGTGTAAGAATTGCGTGATCTCTTGACCTAAATAAAAATGCATTTTTTTGAACAGTTTCTTTTGATATTGCAAAAAGAAAGCAGAGAGAAAAGGAAGAGAGAGATGTGGAGAGAGAAAACTAAAAGAAAATAAAGATGCACAGATAAGCAATTTGAGAACTTAATCCTCTCTCCCATTTTCATTTCAAGATAGTAGCCTGTAATTCAATGCCTCAGGGAGGTATGTGACAGGTAGAAAGCAGAACCATCTGCAGAATGTTCTTGTCTTTGTTTCAAAAAATTTAATCCCAATGAGAATAATAATTCCCCAGAAGAAAATATTCCCCTGGTCTAGTATTAGAAGAAGTTCATAAGCCCATAGCAATAGAGAACCATGTCCTGTTCACTGGAAATGCCCTAGGGAGACAGTGAGATCTCAAAGAGGAATATTATTAGGGGGGATCATATAGTAGGGTTGCCACATAAACTATAGAACATCCAGTTATATTTGAAGTTCACATAGACAATTAATAATTTTTTTAGTATGAGTATGTCCTAAATATCACATGGAGCATACTTACACTAAAAAAAATTATGTATTGTTTATCTGAAATTCAAATTTAACTGGATGTCCTATTTTTTTTGTCTGCCTGTTTTTTATTTTGTTTTGTTTTGCTAAATCTGGCATCCTAGATCATGGACACCTCAGAGCTCAGCTCTGCAAGGTGCAGAGATTCCTGTGACCCATGTATGCTCTGGAAGGCACCTGAGAGCCAATGGATCTGGGTCACACAATCAAGGACAGTGGATACCTTGATGGTAGGTTGAATGAAGAGATGATTAAAGACTAAGCCCCCATACCCTGTCACTGTGTGAAGCCTTGGAATCCAGGTCCAGTCTGGTGTGGGAGACTGGTAGATCTTTCCCAGATGTCTTGGGCTGAATTTCTGATTTGTTCATTGAGGTGAAATGTTAGAGTAAAGATTAATTTGTTTCCTAGAATGTTGAAAAGCCACATTCCTTTTACATCTGAGTTTATATAAAGATTCTTTCTTGAGATGATAAAAAAACAAAAAAGGTTTGGAGTTTCAAAGTCTGGGTGATTAGCAGCTTGACTCTTGTTTCCCAATGGCCACATCTCAAGAAAAGGCTCTGTTTGTGTAGGACAGGAGCAGAACTAAGGATTCAAGATGGAGGGATGGTGACCTACTCCTGTGTCCTCGTAGAGTTCTTCTGTTTCACCTGAGGCATTTCTGAGTTGCAGAGCACATAGTATATACTGAGAGATTTGCCCAGCTCAGACCCACAGAGCATGCACCTGGCTTAGTCACAGATGGTATTCTTGTCTGCCACCTCAGTGCTGTCTGATGGCAGTGAGGTATTAGTCAGTTTTGGTCACAAAGAATGTGACTATGGCCAGGATCTGTAAATTCAACCCAAATGAATGAGGTTCCCCAGGGGACTATGTATGTAGGAAGTAAAAATCCCCAGGTCTGTTTGTTAACTACAGAACTTTGACTCTAACACACATGTGGCTCTTCTGACCTCATGCAAGGACTTCTTTCATCCTCATGACTTAGAACCTAGTCTGGAGACTGCCAGGTTGTTTTTTTTAGCCATTTTCCTTTTGGCTCATACACTAAACTTAAATGCTTTACCAGCCCTATAGTAAGGGGAAAAAAAACTCCATAGGATTCCAGCACAACCAGGAAAAGAGAGCTAATGAGAGATAACTCAGAGATCTTAGAAAGATCTAGAGTGGCCTGCTTAGTCAATGTTACTTCCCTTCCATCTTCACTCTGATTTCTTCTTGTTTTTGGTTAGAAGCTGTTTTAATTGATTGTTTTGGCGAGGATGTTGTGGGGGAGGAGGTGCTTCTCTCACTAAGAGGGAGATCCTGGACCCATTTTTTTCTTCAGCTGCTCAAATGACAAGTTTAA
Source organism: Canis aureus (assembly GCF_053574225.1). Lineage (NCBI taxonomy): Eukaryota > Metazoa > Chordata > Mammalia > Carnivora > Canidae > Canis > Canis aureus. The sequence continues at coordinate 7,722,687 of NC_135615.1, read as the reverse complement.
ATAAAGAAAAAGAATCCTTTAAAAAAGAAATTCAGGTGGGTACATTATGCAGAGACAATAATTTTTTAAAATCCTCTTCACTCTTCATGCTTAAAAAAATCTACCCCTTAGCATAGCAGCCCAGTTCTCTCCTGATCCTCATTCCAAATCTGCCCTCATCCTGGGAGGGAGTGGGTGTGAGGATGGGGAAACCCAGCTTCCTGGGATAGATGCTGTAATAACAAAACCAGTAAACTGGAGGCAAAAACAACTTCATCATAATTTGCAGAAAGCTCTGTCCTGGTTTTTAGAAATTCACCAATTCAGAAGTCATTTGGCAATGTAGAGCTCTAGGTCTTGACCATCTTTTTCTGAGAACTAACCCTTTGCATGACTTCCAGGTCAATTTTAGAGACGAATGTATTGATGATCAAGGAATTGTTGTGTGAAGCTTAAAATTACTCTGCCCATATTTAAGTGCTCTTTCTCACTTCTGTTCCTAACTTACTTGGGAATGAGTTAAGTAGCAAAACGTGTAGTTTTCGGAAATTATCTTGACTCAATGTTATCATTATGTTGTACTGAAAATATGGCTACTTTTCTAGCATGCTTATGGATCTAGCTGTCCTTGCTTATCTCTCACTAGAAAGCAGCTGGCTTCCCAAAATTTCCTGATTTTTTTTTTTTTTTAATTTACGAAAAGCTCTTCAAGCAGGGCTTCTCTCCATTTAACTATTATCAGAGACAGATCTGATCTGATACTTTGACTTCTTTTTTTTTTTTTTTCATGATACTTTGACTTCTAAATGAACATTGAAATCAGCCTCTCTAGGGGTTTCTAGCTATTTTCTTCTTCCAAGTGGACTAAAACAAGGTACTCAGAGCCCAGGTACTAGGGGAAGTACTTATTCCTGGTTCCAGGTACTTATTTCCTGAGTTCACATCTTAAATTCCTTTTAGAGAAGGAGGATTAGAACACTGCCTTGTGCTCTTCTGGCAGGAGAGGAGCTCATTAACTTTATTTTTTCTCTTTCCTATCTTTTGTCTGAGGGAATCCCAGAAATAGCTATTATTGTCAAAAATATGAATGTTTTACTATTGCTACCTAGCCTTCACGTGCCAGAATTATCGTACTAGAAACCATTAAATATGTCAGATTAAATTAGTGCTAAATCTTACCTACCTTCAATAGAACTGTTTATTTGTGTTTAAAAATCCAGGATAATTTCACCTGGAACCAGGTTGTTCTGTCATTGATCAAAATTGGCTTTCTGGAGAAGTAGGTTGTATGTCTGTGATCTTGCCATACACCCCATGCTGGAAGCTTCGCTCCCCTCCCAGTGAGTACACAGCTTCTCATTTCCTCGGCCTTCTGTTCATGATTTATGGATCAGATAGAGGATGATGTTGGCTCCATCTGAAAAGTGGGTCAGCCAGTCTTTGAGGAGACATGTTGGAAGCCTAGAAATAGTGCTCTAGATACAGACTCAATAAGCTTAGAAACTGATAGGGAAGGGAAGAAAGGACTTGATCCTTGGCAAGTGAAATCAAACTTCATCCTGAAGTGGACTGCCATCAAAGATCGTGGCTCAGTAGAATGTGAATAGCAATCATTATTAATAAGAAGGTCTAGTTGAAGGCAGGCACTGAAAACCCTGCCTGATTTCTAATTGGGAGGTCTGTTTGACCACTGAAACTTTCCACCAGTGCATTTTTGGCACTGGGAAAAAAATGGACTGTGTTAGTCAGGAGCAAAATGTTGGCACCAACTGAAACATTCACACCGTTGCTTTGTTGGATTTGTCAGCCGAATTAATTGCAAAGGGTGAGGAGGGTCATATAGCTCATGAGGGTCATTCACTTGGGGACCAGCCTATAGAAGCAAGGACAGTTAATATGATGTCTCTCCTTTCTGTTTCCTTCCATTTTCTTTCTTTTGCTCCTTTAATTGACTTCAGGACCTTGGATTTCATGTAATCCTTTGTTCAGTATACTTTCAACATTGGTTAATATGTGATGTGATTTTTTATTTAATTATTTTAGATAAGCCCTCTAGTTCTTCCACTTCATACCCTATCCCATTCTCATACTTCACCTCACTCAGAGCTCAGCCATCTCCCTGAATCCTGTGTTCACATGTCCTTGTTTTCATTTCCTATGTGTGAGCATACCACAGTTTATTCACCTGTCCTCCTGTTAATGAACATTTAGGCTTTTCAAGGTTTTTGCCATGTAAACAGTAATGTCATTAACATTCCTGTGCATATCACAGGGCATACATGTGCCAGAATTTCTTTTGTGTATATATCAGGAGTGAAAGTGCTAGATCATAGAGTAGGTGAATGCTTGACATTATAAGAAAATGCTAAATTATTTTCCAAAAACAATTATACTAATTTACATTTCCAACAGCATTGCATAAGAGATCTTGTGAATTCACATCTCTTTCATCCTTTCCACATCCAGAGCCAATAACTTGGCCTTATTGGACTTTAAAATTTTTGCCAATCATACAGATTTAACTTACATCTCACTGTGTTTTGATTTGCATTTCCACACCTGCTAATAGGATTCATATGTTCACTGGCCCATATATATTTCTTTTCCTTTGAAACCTCTGATCATATCTTCTGCTTTTTTTTTCAATTGAGATAAAAGTACTTTTTTATGAATAAGTAGAAACTGATTTTTCAAAAAAATAAAAAATACTTTTAAAAAAGATTTTATTTATTTATTCATGAGAGACACAGATTAAAAGGGAGAGACATAGGCAGAGGGAGAAGGAGGCTCCCTGTGGGGAGACTGATGTGGAACTCGATCCCAGGACCCCACGATCACAACCTGAGCCAAAGGCAGATGTTCAACCACTGAGTCACCCAGGTGCTCCTAAATAATACTTTTTAATCTAAATTTAGGATTCAACTACCAAATGGAGTTGGCACAAAAAGATTTTCTGTGTTAGCATTCCTACATTAAAAAAATCTTATTTGAAAAAAAAAGAAAATCTTATTTGCATCTAACATAGGGTGTTAATGGGTAACATTCTGACCTTCGGAAAATGACAATTTTGAATTCAACACTTATTAACCATCTTGACCAAAAAAAAAAAAAAAAAACCATCTTGACCATTGTCATTCTGCTTTCCACATCCAGTTCACATCCAATTCAAACCACCATACCTTCTTATTTTGACTACTGCAATATCTTCCTACCTGGTCTCTGTGCTTCTGGTCATGCCCTCCTGCTTCAGTCTGTATAGCTGTCCCCATGATATTGTCACTCCTTCAAATCCTCCCACAACTTCCCAATGCCCCTGCAATAAAACTTAAAATCATTGCCGTAGCCCCAAAATCACTATGTGATTTGATCTTTGCCTCCCCTTTCCTTCCCCCCCACCCCTTTTTTTAGCCTCTATCTGAAAGTCATTTTTGCTGTTTCTGGGAAGAACAGATTTGATCCTCTTTTAGGGCTTTTGTGATCATTATGTTCTGCTGGGAAAGTTGTTCTCCCGAGTCTTCCCATGTATCACTCTTTCCCATCATTCACATTTCTACTTAATGCCACTTAATCAGGTGCTTTCCCTGCCCAACAATTTATGTCTTCTTATCCTACTTTATTTTTCCTCATAATACTTCTTACATCTGAAAATTACGTTTTATTATTTTTTACTTGTTTATTATTGGTCTCCTCTGTGGAATGTAGGCACCATGATGGCAGAGACTTGATTTATTTATTGCAATATTACTTTTACCTAGAATGGTATCTGGCACAGTGCTCCATCTTCCCCAGTACCCTATAGGTATTTTTGTTGTTGTTGAATAAAATAAAAATAATTAATAATGAAGATGAGGTAGCTACCTCAAATTTCTTCAATTGTCCATATAAATGTTCAGAAATAGCATTAAATCATCAAATGTAAATCATATAATACAAAATGGGTTCCTATGAACTATGATGATACTAGAGCGACTCAAAGGATGATTCTAGAAAATTAAGTGAATTATAGAGAATATGTAGAGCTGGTAGTTTTCTTTCAAGCAAACTTTACTGAAATACATTTTACATATCACCCATTTAAGTGCACAATTCAATGATTTCAAGTAATATACTGAGTGATACAGCTATTAGCACCAGTTTTAGAGCATTTTCATCCTCTTGGTGAAATCCCTCATGCCCATTTACGGTTAGTTCTTGCTCCCATTTTTAGGCCCAAGTAACCAAGAATAGACTTTTTGTCTCTATAAATCTTTTCTGGACATTTCATATAAACACAATATGTAGTCTCTTGGGTCTAGTTGCTTTCGCTTAGTGTAATGTTTTGAGCTTTATGCATGACATAGCATGTGTCAGTGGTTTGCTCATTTTTATAGCTGAATAGTATTCTAGTATATGGTTGTACCACATTGTGTCTATCTGTTTGCCAGTTGATATACCTTTAGGTCGTTTCTAGATTTTGGCTATTATGAATAATGCTGCTGTGAACTAACATTCACGCACATGTCTTTATGTAGACGTATGCTTTCATGTCTTTTGAATAAATACCTATGAGTAAAATTGCTGGGTCATATGGTGGTTTATACTGAACTTTTTTGAGACACTGCTAATCTGTTTTCCAACGTGACTATGCCACTTTTCATTCCCACCATCAGTATAGGAAGCCTCCTATTTTTTTTCACATTCTCATCAACAGTTATTATTGTGTGCCTTATTTATTACAGTCCTTTTAGTGGGTATGTAATGATGTATTGTGGTTTAAATTTTCATCTCTCTGATAATGATGTTGAGCATCTTTTCCTTTACTCATTAGCTATTCATATATCTTCTAGGAGAGATGTCTCAGAGATTGGTAGTATTAAAAGATTTTAAAGGAAACATATTTATAGAAGTTTTCTCAATAAACAGAGTTAGCTTTTACAAAGTCAGGCATAGGACTGGAGTGTGCAAATTACTTATAAAGGAAGAGTGTAAAGGACATGGCTTTGTCAGAATTGAGGAACTCCAAAAGGAAGTGGAGGGCTGGTGGGATGGAGGAGAAAAATTTAGTATGTGGTCTTGAATGTCAAGTTGAGTCATGCAGGACAAGATAAATGGTAGTAGAAATGGTAGCAGTATTTTGATGCCTAAGAGAAGTATTTGATTTAAATATATATGCCCTAGTTTTCCTGTTTGTGGCAAACTAACAGTCTCAGTTATTTAAGTGTATCAGTGATCTCAGTCTATCAAAGAACTGTAGGAAAGAAATAGATCCCAATGACTATTTGGTTCGTATGTCTATTCAGGCAGACTTTCTGCTACACAGATATCGTTTCTAACAAATATCACAAATTATTCTTCAAAGAAAGAGATTCTCTTCAGTTCTTGGTTAATCCATCTCAATTAAGAATAACCTCAACATTCAGAAAAACTTTGTTATATTCTTATTTCTTTCTTGAATTTTAATTAAATTTTAACTTTTTTTCTCTGGAGTATCTGATTTGGGATATAAAAACAGTTGAAACAGCTCCTTTTCATCACATTTGGTACTCATGATACAGCAGATTCTTGAAAATTGTTTCTCTTTTTAGCCTTCTGTTCTCTAGTCTGCTTTTTTGCTATGCAATATATAAGAACTTATTTCTGCAGAGTGCTCATGAAGAACCCATTTCTCCCCAGACACTGTGATACGTGATGATCATGTATACTTGAAGTCAGGACCATTACTGAAGAACATTTATTGACACAGTGAACAAAAGAAGCCGAATGCTTCTTGGGCCAAAGTTTCTCTAAAATTCTTCCATGTCTGAATAGGGAGCTGTTGGTATAAACCAGGCAAAATTTTTCTTGAAACTGTTTATTCCAAAGAGTACATCAAAATGACAAATAGAAACAATTTATATAGGCCACAGGATTCAGACTTCTGCATCATACCACCTATTTATTACAACTGCAAAACTGTTTTGCACCTGGACTCACACTTAGGGTTGTCATATTCTTAGCCTAAAGGTAGTTCCATCAGAATATTTGTAGTGATTTCCTTCTTTCACTACATTTTGTTGGAATGTATTTCTGTATTATGTCTCCTTATTTTATTTTTTCCATACAGTCCTGATGATAAGGAAATATCTGAAATTTCAACAATATCAACATTACTGGATTAATCTCCCCCAACTTTTTTAAAATAGTAAAACTTTATCAAGTGGCATAATATTATTATAAACTTGTTTTTTTTTCATTAAATTTTTTATTTGAGTGTAGTTGACACACAGTGTTACATTAGTTTCAGGTGTACAACATGATTCGATTTCTTTATACGTTATGCTCCATGACCACCACAAGCGTGGCTACTATCTGTCACCATACCATACTATTACAATATAATTGATTATATTCCTCATGCTATGCTTTTTATTCCTGTGACTTATTCATTCTGTGACTGGGACCCTGGATCTCCCACTCCTCTTCATTCATTTGCCCAATCCCCAACCTCTTCCCTCTGGCAACCATCAGTTTGTTCTCTATGTTTACAGTATGATTCTGCTTTTTGATAAACCTGTTCTTCATAAGTTTATTCTGGTTTACAAGCTTCTACTCTTCAGTGGGGATTGCCATTAATTAGTGTCTCTTATGTGTACACAACGTGCATTGCAGACCGGTTTTGGGCACTTGAAGTTCCCAACTTTGAAAAGCTTCTGTATTAAAATGGAGAGCCAAATCCTAAACTGGTCATGAAGTAAACCTTCACTATTCCCAATGTTCTGATGAAAACAACAGTATAAACTCTAACAACACAACATACATATGGCATGAGGAGCTTCCCTCTAAGAAGGGAAGCGGACAAAACTGAACAAAGATAAAATAATTCATTTCCCATGTCTTCCTAGTCACAAAGCTCCTTTTTCAGTAAATTTTGTTTCAATTTCTTGGGTTGTTATTTCTTAATGAGAAAGGGACCCAGTTGCATTAAATAGAGTTGGGTGTTCAATAATTCGGTGTGCTTTTCTGTACCTGCTGTATTAGTCCTTTCTAGCACTGCTGGATGTTAGGTCAGGAACATGGAAAGCCATTAAAGGAAATACTTTGCTTTACTTTAGCACACTCAGGATTTTCCTACATAAATGCCATTTCTTAGTGTTTTCTTCCCTTTGGTCAGAAAGTTTTTCAGGTGTCTTTAGGTTTACATAACCATTTTGTGTGTGTAGAGGCATGGAGGATTAGGGGAAGTTAGCAGTCTGGGTCAAAGCCTGAGTGACTCTGTAGATGATACTGTACTTTAAAAAGATGTACTTTAGGGGATCCCTGGGTGGTGCAGCGGTTTGGCGCCTGCCTTTGGCCCAGGGCGCGATCCTGGAGACCCCGGATCGAATCCCACGTCGGGCTCCCGGTGCATGGAGCCTGCTTCTCCCTCTGCCTATGTCTCTGCCTCTCTCTCTCTCTCTCTCTCTGTGTGACTATCATAAATAAATAAAAAAAAATTTTTAAAAATTCCTTTAAAAAAAAAAAGATGTACTTTATTGGGAAGACAAGAACAGCCCAAGTCATGACTTTATAGTGAAAAGCAGAGGATATGAGTCTCAAAAGAGCAGGAGTGTTTTTAGAAGTGATGCTGACAGGGAGTAAGAGTTTTAAGGGTAAGCTGGAGGCAGATGAGAATAAACTGTGAAGTAAAAACATAAACATCTTGGGTAAACTTTCTAAGCTGGAAATAGAAAACCAGAGAGTTTCTTCCCCTAAGCAGATTTCAGGCGTCTTTTCATACACTGATGTTGACTTTCTTCTTTTTCCACGTGAAATACATAGAGGAGTATAAGTATATAGAGGTGACAGATTATAATGATGAAAAGTACAGCACAGAGCTGTGGTTCTCAAGCTGTTGCTCCTGGACCAGTGGCATCAGCATCACCTGGGAACTTGTTAGGAATACAAATTCTCAGGCCCTATTCCAGACCTACTGAATTGCAATTTTGTGGGGGTAAGGCCACTAATTTGTGCTTTGACAGAAGTTCTCCAGGTGAATCTAATGGATATCAGTGTTTGAGAACCACAGATACAGTGATTGAAAGCATGATAGTTGGAGCCAGATGACTGCATTTCTTGGGGCAAGTCATTTTTTGTTTGTTTCCCATTTGTAAAATGGTAACAGTACCAAACACAGTGTGGTAAGGAAGACTAAAAGCTAACTTGTGTCCAAATCCTTAGGACAAAGCCTGGCTATTGCAAGTGGTATCTAAATGTTTAAGTGATAATGATGATGATATGAATATTAATAAAAATAATATTCTTCATAGGTGTTATTTTCATTGTTATCTGTAGGCTACATTTTGCAATTTATAATAAGGCTTCATGTTTAGCGGGAGATCATTCCTAATGTCTTAGAGTTATTTTCCATAGCTTCAGGCAGTATTTCTCAGCATGTGCTCTGCAGACCATTTGCAACAAAATCACCTGTAGTGCTTATTAAAATGCAGATTCTCAAGTTCTACCCAGACACACAGTGATATTCCGAATTCTCTAGTTATACTTCTACACCCAGAAATTTCAAAACTACTGCTCTTAGATAACAAAGACTATGACCTTCATTTTGTAAACGTGCACGTGAGGCACGGGGATAGCATATGCTTAGGGAAATCCAGAATCTCAGTAGGACCAGGAATAAGAGCTGGATTTCTGATGTCGTGTCATATCAACCCACTATGTTATCCCTTTGTAGTCTTATTTGCTTTATCAGGAATTTGGTTGTGCCCTTTGTTTACTAAGATCCATCATTATTTAATCTAAAAATAACATTTATCTTGTAAATCTAGAACTATTAAGAACGATGAGTTCTTGGAAAATACAGCTGGACTATTATTACCTGTTACTTAGCTGTAACTGTTCCAGTTGCGATGTATCTAATACATCACTATTATGGCACAGATGAAGGAGAAGGGCTCAGAGAGGTTGAGGAAATTGTCAAAAATCATGTGACTGGATGATGGCAGAACCAAGAGTAGATTCTGGTCTCTCAACTGCCAAGGTCCTTTCACCATATCCCACTGTCCTATTTTTTTTTGCTGATTAAAATCATTTAAAGCAGCACTTAAATTTTAAAAATAACCCTACCTATCCTGCTCACATAAAATCTGGTCTCAGCAGGTTTTGACCTCTTTTAATTTTTTTCTTAAAGATATGCAAGCATCACACACACACACAAAAGATATGCAGACATCACATCTTTTATGATATTGATAGTCATATGACAACTAATAACTCATGGCTCCATTGCATCCTGCTTTTTCACCAGTGCATATTTCACCATTCTCAGGCAATTAGATTGGCTTATCAGGCTGTGATGAAAAAGCTTTGGGCCTTTTTGCAGAGGGATGATGGGTCTTGTATGCATTTTTCTATTACAGTCAAGATCCTCCATGGTATCAATATGTATTTAGACAACTTCATTCTTAATTTTGAGGCCACAGAGGGGTATTTATCTATATGTGCAAATTATGTTCACTTAATTGGTGGCAGGGGCAGTGGAAATGTGGTTGCTTTTCATGCCAGAATCACTTGATTATTTTAAAAAAATGATTTTCTTTTTGTCTCAATTGTTTGTACTTGTTATATTATATATGAACTTCAGGTTATTGAAGTTCTTTTCTTCCAGTCTTCTTTCTTGTTAAGAATGGAATATTTGTAGTCTTAGTGTGCTCTTATATTACTCCCTCTACCGAGAGTTTCTTCCATTTTACTTTTTTTTTTTAATTTTATTTATTTATGATAGTCACACAGAGAGAGATGAGAGAGAGGCAGAGACACAGGCAGAGGGAGAAGCAGGCTCCATGCACCGGGAGCCCGACGTGGGATTCGATCCCGGGTCTCCAGGATCACACCCTGGGCCAAAGGCAGGCACCAAATCGCTGCGCCACCCAGGGATCCCTCTTCCATTTTACTTTTAGCTAGTTCACTACTATCTGCTACCTAGTTAACTGCTCTTCATGCTTGAGGTCTCAGCTCAATTGTTACCTTCTCATAGAGGTTTTTATTTTATTGTCTCTATATAAGCAGCTCCCTGTCCCCCAAGTTTTTTTTTTATCACTTTAAGCACTTATTTCTTCGTGGCACTTACCACTATGTGTGCGTTTTTTAGTTTGTTTGCTTTTTTATTATCTCTTTCAACGCACTTGATCATTGGGTCCATGTATCTATTGTTCAGAAGGTGTGTTTATTTTGTGCCAGTAGCAAGCCTAATGCTTGATACATAGTAGAGGTTCAATCAACATTTGTAAATGAAGGCTATGTCTTTGTGAGTTGGTGTGGAATTTTGTAATTTGTTTAGAGACGTTTGAGTATGTGTTAAATCTTGGTTTCTTATAAAAGCCTATTTTGGATTATTTCCTTCATTGATGGACACTGACATTGACAAGGGGTTGTCTACTACTCAGTTACCTTGACTCCAGACCTATTAAATGGACTAGGCCTCCTAGAGCATTGGACCATGGTGCCTTATCTTGTGTGTATCTAGGCTTTCTAGAACATTCAAGACCACAATGCACTATCTTCTTGAGGTTGCATTCTATGGTAGCCTCTGGTCACTGGTGGCTATTGAGCAATAGAAATATGGCTAGTATGAAACGCCATCTGCTGTGAGTGTAAAACATACATTGGATTTTGAATATTCAGCATAAAAATGTAAAATATCTTACTAATAATTGTTATATTGTCTACTTATTGAAATAATATTTTGGATATACTGGGTTAAATAAAATATATTATTAAAATTAATTTGACTTTTTCTTTTTTAACTTTTTAAATGTGCTACTAGAACATTTAAGACTATATATATGAATCACATTTGTGGCTCACATATTTCTATTTTTGGCAGTGCTATTCTAAACCCAACTAGTCTACCTTAGTTATTTGGCAGTATAGACCAAAGGTGAGCCACTGAAGGGAATGCTAAAATTGCAGAAGCCTCTCATAGTGTGCTCTTTTCTTGATAGATATTAGCTAACGGAGGGCTGGAACCTCGGGAGAGTGGCTTCAGTACCATTTCAGTACTACTTCAGTGTTAAGTCATGAAGCCTGGGTACAATTTGTGTACTAAGACACAGAAAGTTTAAATGTCTTGCCAGCGATCATAAATCTTGCTTAGAAGAATGCTGGTATGAGAACCCAAATCTTTTAATTATGCTCAGTAGTTGAATTACTTATAGAGGAATCTACTAATAAAATTACATCTTCTTTTTTAAAATGCCATACTGGACAATTTTAAAGAACTGTTAATAAATTATGTATGTTCTCTGTCAATTAATGAGGAAATTACATTTCAGTCCTTAGCTGGTTATATAGATGGAAGATCATATTGTATACTCTGATAAATTAAACAAACAGAAACTCTTTCTGTTATTATTGCCACATATGCTATAGTAGAGCATTAAACTGGGATGACATTTATTTAGCAAAGGAGCATACACTGCAAAGCAAAATTTAAACAAAAAGGCGGATATGAACATGAAATCTACTTGTAAATAAGTATAAATCTAGTAACTATTCTTTGCATAGGTATAAAAACTCACTTGGAGACCATGTGCTGTATTTTGGAAAACTCATTACCATATCCCATTCCAAAAGTCCTTGTCATTGACATATCAGGCAAACGTTTCTTCTTAGGTAAAGATATGGATTTTTGAATAAGTAGCTTCATCATCATGATCTTCTGGTTCATTAATTTAGTAAATATTTAGTGAGAACATGCTCTGTACCAGACAAGTCTGTGTGTTCTAGGTGCTAAAGATACTACCGTGACCAATACAGACAACCTTTTACTTACATTTCAGTGCTCAGGTATTTTCTCAATAGGGATAATGAAATGAGATGGTAAAGTAAATCTAAGCAGTGCTATTTCGTAATGCCACCAGTGACATTTTTGTTGGTTGGGAACTAAAGTGAATTTGGAGTTATCTATTTGTATCTTTCCAGAGGTGCCTATGGATAGAAGGCACCTTAAAGTTTCAAATAAAACAATTAGACTCTGTCAAGGGATTTCCCAATAATTGGGAGAGGAGGTTCTTGGCATATTATTCAGCTTATTATTATCATACATATTATTATGCTGTATCCCTTGTTTCTTCTGCTTGGATATCCCAACCTATAGTTAAAACTGGATGTCTTAGTTCTTAAATCCATTAATTCTAGAAACTCCTAGTCAGAATGACTTCCCTCTTCACTCAACACAGACTCACTCATTTTTTAAAAGAGATTTTATTTATTTATTCACGAGAGACACACAGAGAGAGGCAGAGACATAGGCAGAGGGAGAGTCAGACTCCCTGCGGGGAGCCTGATGTGGGACTTGGTCCCAGGACCCCGGGATCATGACCTGAACCAAAGACAGACACTCAACCACGGAGCCACCCAGGTGCTCAAGACTCACTCATTCTCATTCTCTCACTTCTGAGTCCTACCCCTTGCATATGTCTCTCCCTTCCACATATTCACTTGTATACACTTTCACAGGTTCTCCTTCATCCTGGACCCCTTTCAGGCAGAGGTTCCTTAAACATAGCATATTTTCCCCTTGAAGCTCAGCCGGTAGATGTCTCCATTACTCCCTCATAGCTAAGACCTTGGCAAGTAGGTTTTAATCATTTCTTTAACCGACAATAAGGAGGAGGATTTGATAATTTGCCTAAAATGAGCAGATGCTCGGGAGGACACGTCCCCATCCTACGTCCCTCCTCTTCGATTTAAGTCAGAAATGAAAACCCCTTTCTCCCTCTTTTCCAGGCAAAAGAAAAGGCTGATATAACTAAGCATGCAAGACGCCAACACCCTCCTCCTCCTCAGTACGTCCAAGTTTCCTTTGCTCTGAGCCACAAACGCTCTGCTTCTCCCTTCGCTCTCGCCCACCTCACCCCCGCCCCCGCAGGTTTCCGAGTCATCAGGGAACGCGAGTGGGTGAAAGGACTCGGTGCTGCTGCATCCCGAGCCGCCGCCTCCTCCTGCGCCTCCTCCGTGCCGCCTCGGGTTCAGCACTGGACAGCTCCCGCCCCAGCCCAACAAATGGCAGTCGGCTGATTGACAGAGGAGCCGACCAAACAGGGAACCAGACGGCTTGAAGCCGCCCGCCCTTCATGGGTTTGGTTGCGGCCAAGCTGCCTCTTTAAACCGGCTTTCCTCCCGAGAAGGGGGAGACAGGAGTGTGGTTTGTGGCCAAACCTGAGGACTCCGGTTAACCAGTTGCCTGGTCCTATAAACTCCAGAAAGACAATCGTCTTCAAAGACACCTTCGCTCTTTGGGACCGAGTCGTGCGCTCGCCGTGGGGATCCGTGTGCGCGCACTCGGCGCCTCCCCGCGGAGCAGCGAGGAGGAGCCAGAGCCGGGAGGCGGGAACGACCTGCCACGGGTGAGATGATGGAGCGGCGTCTTTGGCGGCCGCGGCGGCAGCAGCAGCAGCAGCAGCAGCAGCAGCTCTCGAACACACCTCAATGAGAGCGACGGTGGAAGCTGCTGAGCAGGAAGACGTAAGCAGGCTAACTGTAGCCGCCGGCTGCGAGAGGGGATGTAACCTGTTCGGCTCAAGGCTGTGAGGTGCGTAATCCCGAGCCGACCCATTATGGAGCGGGTGCAGCCAGCGTTGCCACAGGTGATTTGATTTCCTGTGACGGTAGCTTAGCCAGCCGGGCCAATTCCGAAACATTCTTATTTTAAAGTCCTTTTCGACTGGGTGCCGCCATCTGGAGAAGGGGACGACTCCGAGTAAAAAGTCTTACTGTTGATAAATTGGCGACCAAATTTTACAAAGTGTCTCCCGTTACCTCCTCTCGTCTCTGCGAAGCAGATGGGAGCCATGGCTTATCCCTTACTCTTCTGCCTCCTGCTCGCTCATCTGGGTTTGGGAACTGTTAGCACCAGCCGCGACCCTCCGGGACGGCTGGATTCCCCTCGAGAGAGAAGCCTGAGGCTGAAGCAGCACGCCCAGCAGCCCGCGCGAGCCGCTGCCTCGGACCCCTCGGCTCCCTGGAGCCGCTCCACCGACGGCACCATCTTGGCGCAGAAACTCGCCGAGGAGGTGCCCATGGACGTGGCCTCTTACCTCTACACCGGGGACTCCCACCAGCTGAAGCGAGCCAACTGCTCCGGCCGCTACGAGTTGGCGGGCCTGCCGGGGAAGTCGTCGGCCCTGGCCAGCTCCCACCCCTCCTTGCACGGGGCGCTGGACACGCTGACACACGCCACTAACTTCCTCAACATGATGCTGCAGAGCAATAAGTCGCGGGAGCAGAACTTGCAGGACGACCTGGAGTGGTACCAGGCACTGGTGCGGAGTCTGCTGGAGGGCGAGCCCAGCATTTCCCGGGCAGCCATCACCTTCAGCACCGAGTCGCTGTCCGCGCCCGCCCCGCAGGTTTTCCTCCAGGCCACCCGCGAGGAGAGTCGCATCCTGCTCCAGGACCTGTCCTCCTCGGCACACCACCTGGCCAACGCCACGCTGGAGACCGAGTGGTTCCACGGCCTGCGGCGCAAGTGGCGGACCCACTTACACCGCCGCGGCTCTAACCAGGGGCCCCGGAGCCTGGGCCATAGCTGGCGGCGCCGGGACGGGCTTGGCGGGGACAAGAGCCATGTCAAGTGGTCCCCGCCTTATTTGGAGTGCGAGAACGGGAGTTACAAGCCTGGGTGGCTGGTCACTCTCTCCGCAGCTTTCTACGGGTTGCAGCCTAACCTGGTCCCCGAATTCAGGTAGGGAGTGGAAAAAAAGGCAAAAGCGAAGCCTTCCTTCCGGTTTCGCGTTGGGGAAGGAACACTTGGCTGTGACACTTAACGCTTCTCACCCTCTCAGCCGATCGCAGGCTGAGGGCCGTGTTTGGCGGGCGCCTGTGCTTAGGGACAAGAAGCGCCCTACGTTTGTTAGCTCAGTGAAGGCTTCTCTCGGACCAGTTTCCCTGCAAGGGGCAAGAGATTGGGGAGCATTTGACAGAGTTGAGAGACATCTCTGATGCCCTATGCTTCTTTTCAACCCTCAGGAGAGCAGGGAGGGGGAGTTCCCCCTCTGGGGGTGATCTGAGGGCAGCTGGAGAGCTCCGGGTGTGCCCACCAGGCACAGAGTGGCCAGCATTGGGTGAGAGAGAAAAGGGAACAGGAGGAAGACAGAATTCCCCATTTCTGCCACTTAGGGGTAGCCTGCACCTGCTTCCTATTTGTGTAGTTTTAGATACCAGCCTGCTGTTAGTTACTGGAGGGGGTAGGATTAAAACCATGCATCCCCTCTGCAGTCCTATCCCCTGAGCGGTGAGTCAGTCTCAGCAGCATAGCTGCCTCCAGGATCCAGACTTTGCAGTTTGGGCAGTGTGCTTCTGCTACCCATCTCCCTCATCCCCCAGTCCTCTTTTCTTCCCCTCTTCCTCCTCTTCTCTGTGTCAGGCATACCTGAGTGTCTTCCAGTCCTTCATCTACTCACACACTTTATAAATGAACCTGATTGAGTTATCTTAGGGAAGAAGGGATTAGTTCTGATTGAATTCACTCAGGGAGCTTGTTGGAAATTTAATCACAGTTCTTCTGTATTTCCTGTCTAAAAGTACAGCATTTGTGGGGAGATGAGCATTTGCAAATTAGCAGCGGTAACTTCTGCCCTGGGAAATGCCTTACCTTTTTGGTGAAGAACTTTTAAGAAAATAGCACTTAAGAGTGGATGTGAGGAAGGAACAGAAACACAAGAGTAGAAACTCCTAAAGCCTGGGAGAGGGCCACAGATTGACTGGGATCCTCTCAATTTCCATGATGGGAGGCTCTGGCAGCAAGTCTTGGGGGTTGAGGTGTGCATCTGTACTTTTTAGGAACTTAGGCAAACGTAAGAAACCTGTGTGTGTGTGTGTGTGTGTGTGTGTGTGTGTTAATGCTCTGTTTGGCACAAGGACAGGGTGCCAAGCTGGTGAAAGATAACAGGCTGAGTACTGGGTGGGCAAAAGGGGAAATCAGAAAGCTGGTTTGTCTTAGCAGTGTCATTTACATCTGCATGACCCTCCAATAAGTTGCTTAACCTCTCTGGGCCTCAGCTACTTATTATCTACCAAGTGAGGGATTTGAACTAGATGATCTCCAGGGAGCCATCTAGTTATAAAATTCTGTACCTTTTAATGCCAGCAACACTTGAGAAGGCAGATAAAAAAAACAACCCCCTTCTTTGATTCTGTGTGACTATATTAAATGTGTGTATGTATGTATGCATGTATGTGTATGCGTGCGTGTGCATGTATTTCTATCTCTTTTAAAGACCTTGTCTTAAACCAGAGTAACTCTTTCCTGCTTTCAGGGTAATCAATCTCATTTCCTCCTGATTTCTGCAGGATCCTATTAGTAAGAGCTGAGCCCAGCTTTGAGTCTTTGCCATATTGTTTGCTCAGGAGAAGAAAGATCGGCAGATGCCATTCACTGCGAGCAAATTGTTTGTGGCCTTCAGATAAGTCTTTTTAGGGAGACCCAGTTCCCAGGATCAATCTATCATCTGTTATCTGTCTGTCTGCATCTCTCTCTCTCTCTCTTTACATATCCATAACATTTACATTCTGTCAGATTCTGTGGTAACCACTTTGCATGCAATATCTTGCTTAATTTTCACAACTCTATGAGTTAGGTTTTATTAGTTTCCCTATTTTACAGAAAAGGAACCTGAAGCAGGGAGAGGTTAAGCTTTTTTCCTGAGATCCCATAGCAGGTGAGTAGTAGAGCCAGAATTGGAGCCCATTTCATACTTTTAACCGCTATGCTAAACTCTGTCTTATGAAGGTGTTCTAAGAATGCTGCAGAGAGTATTGCTGCTGCATAAAAATATATGTATTTTCCAGGGTCAGATGTGGGACTAAGGAGGAGAAGCATTCATTTCAGAATAATTTCTCTTAAGGCTAAGAAAACATGAGTCACCTAAATACACTCAGTGCCTTCTGCCACCCAGGATGAAAGGCCAAGAACACAAAGGATCTGAGGTTGCAAGGGCTCACACGCCCCCTACCTGTTTTTTTGGACTACATACAGAAAGTAGTTTGTTTCCTCTGGCTGAGTTTCTTTAAGTGCTCTCGTAGTCATCAATGGTGTTCTTTCGCCAAGGCATGAAGCCAGGCCATTTAGTGTTTGGCTCTCTGCAAAGCTGGTTCCTCCTGGCAGTATGTATGGAGAACAGAATAACTGCACTCCTGTGAGTGCCTTTGCCCATGTCTTGTGCCTCTCAAATGCTGTATTGAGGATTTGCACAGATGTTAATTATAGGAACTAGAAGAAAACTTAAAGAGAGCAGATGGTTCCTCCTATTGTTTAATAGATAAAGAGAACTAAAAAGGTGAAGTTACTTGTCCAAAAATCACAAATCAATTTTATAGTACTGGAAGAAGTGGGATCCAGGCCTTCTATCTCTGGTTCACACTATGCTTAATATGTATAGAGCTAAATCATATTTCTGCGTCTCTCTTAACCTTTGCATACAATGCATCCTGGGGAACAGAGTTTACCCTTCATCACCTTTTAGGACAAAAAAATCAGCTCATAGAACCGGCTGCTGAATTAAAAAATATATACATTGTTTCTTACACACATATCAGATAATATTTAAAAGGGTCTTTCTTGTCTCTTCACACTCATATAACGCAATCCTTTCTGTTGTTGTTAGTGGTGGTGTTTTATGATCTAAGATATACATTCTAAAATTCTATTCTATAGGTGAATAATACTATACAGGCATGGTACAGGGAAAACCTCAAATAAATTTTTGGGAAACCATAATTAAGAGTCCTATACATGAGGCAGCCCTGGTGGCTCAGCGGTTTAGTGCCACCTTCAGTCCAGGGCGTGATCCTGGAGACCTGGGATCGAGTCCCATGTCAGGCTCCCTGCACGGAGCCTGCTTCTCCCTCTGCCTCTCTCTGTATCTCTCATGAATAAATAAATAAAATCTTTAAAAAAAAAAGAATTCTATACATTATTTTAAATGTATTTTGAACCTCCATAATATCTGCAAAAAGCCTTATCTATAATGAAAAATCCATTGATAATACTTTTCTTATGGAAGAGAAAAAGGAGGAAAAATTTTGTAGTTAAAATTTTCATTTAAGATCAGTTAGTAAAAAAAAAAAAAAAAAGATCAGTTAGTATTTTCTCAGGTCTTGCTTATAAGATTCAAGCATTTAAGTTATATTTCATTTTTAGATAATGTATATCCCAAATATGAAATTTAAAAGTAATGTGAGAACATGGCTAACCATCTTTTTATGTTAATGTTTATCACTATCAAATACCTCTCAGAGTAAATTTTATTCCCTTCTGTTTCAGAATAACAGAAGTATCTTAAATTTCAAAGCCTAGTTTAAGACTCACATTGGGAAGAGGCGAGCCTGGGTGGCTCCGTCTGTTGAGTCTCTCCACTCTTGATTTCAGCTCAGGTCATGATCCCAGGGTCTTGACATCGAACCTTGTGTTGGGCTCCATGCTCAGCAAGGAGTCTGATTGAGATTCTCTCTCCCCCTCTGCCCTTCCCCTTAAATAAATAAATATATCTTTTTTTTTAAGGCTCACATAGGAAGGTAAATATTTATTATTCATTTCTTTATTTCTTACCCCCACCCCAAATGGCATTAGCTGTTCTAATAATGTCTAATGACCCAAATGTCTCCTGGGTCTTTTGTTATATAGTATAAACATTTTAGTTCTCATCTTCCAACTCAGCAAAAGAGAGAGTAATAATTTAAGTTATACCCTCAGTTGTTTATATTTATTACATTAGATTTGTGATGTCCTTGTAAAGTCAAATCCTTGGTTTTGCATAGTAATTTTTCTTTGTGGAACTTAAAGTGATATGGAGTTGGATCCCATTCTGCTGAAATCATAGATATCTCATTGGTGGTAGTTGGTACTATTCAATGCTTAGGATGGATATAAGATACTTATGCGTTGAATTTAAATTAAGGTAAAGGAACCTTTGGGAACTAATTATTTTTTGACAAGCCAAAAGGGACTTAGGAATTCATTTGGCTTCTTTCATCTTCCGAACTTGCAATGGAGGAAACAGACCCAAAGGGCTAAAGGAACTTGCTAGAATGGCACAGCTCTTTTGTGGCAGCTTAGAATTAGTGGAAACCAATATATTTTGAGCACCTACTAGATGTCAGATACTTCATATACACCACTGCATCTAATTCTTTGTAATCTACCATAGTGACAACTTCAGAAAAGTTAAGTAGCTTGCCTAAGGTACATAGCTAGTATGTTAGGCAGCAAAAATAAAATTTAGATCTATCTAGCTGTGAAGCTTAGGTAGGTCTTTCTACGCTGCTTTCTATGCTGCTATTTCTTGATTACCAACTTTGTTTTCACCTTGTTATTAAAAAATACAACACAGCAATGATTTGAAATAATATATTTGGTCCAAGTAAGTCATATACACTTATTATTTTTAGGCCAATCATACAACCAAGTATGTTGTGTAGTAGGAAGAATATTAGACTTGACAGAACTTTGCCTCAAGTTCCAGTTTTGTCTCTGACTGGCTGTATTACCTGTCTGGAAGTCAGCTTCTGCAGAATTAATATGTGAGAATGGACTTGATGCTATCTAAATACCTTTCTAACCCTTTGTTCTATACATTCTTGATTGGTCTATTCAAATTGTCAACAAGTAGGCTTTGGAAATAGGGTGGATACACACAAGTGCAGTAGCTTGTGGAAATAGTATTGTTGGGAAAGTAACACACAGAGAAAGAGGAAACCATGTGGATGTCAGACCTGGTGTTGGTAAAAAACAGCAATAGGGCTATGAAGGAAAGATCAAATGGTGTGGAAACCCCTTCTTAGAACCTAACAGAAGAAATATCGAAGTCACTGATTCGCTGACTCTTGAGGGGTCACTTCATTCTCAGCATACTGCACCTGTACACCTCCACCAATAATTCTGCTACAGATATCTGATTTCCACAGAAGAGGGCACTTCACTTAAAGTATAAGGGAAATGACCATCTTGATCCAAGCTAAACATATCCTACGTCTCTCTTGTGGGTAATGATAGTGGTGGAGAGGTTGTCTATAGAAACAGCACAGAGATGCTTACCTAGGTTATTGAGCAAAGAGTTTTTAGATCAACCTCTGTTACTGAGGTTTTTGTCTCAGTTATCTCATCTGTAAGCTGTGAATAGTAAAGTACATCTCCTTTGGGATTCTTTAATGACTAAATGAAGAATTGTGATCACACAGGAAGTTTAGTAAGTATTTTGTATTGTAGCTTCCGGCTTCCCAAATACACTCCTCAGACATAAACTTTCTTAGTTTAGCTGAACTAAAGTCACGTGATTAGTAGTCATTTATAATTTATATGATGGTTTTGTTTCATCCTTAATTATTGTGAAGTCTTGTAAAGACAGTGGATCAGGGTGGAAACATGGGTCTTGGAGAAAGAAGATGTTGTCACCAGCCTGGACCACATCTTTGACTCATGGTATCACCATGGACAGTGGTTGCCTTTCTAGTCCTCAGTTTCCCTATCTGTAAATTGAGGGGGTTGGTCTAGGTGACCTGTAGGGTTCCTTATAACCCTAAAAGCCTATGATTATGTACCTAATTAAACCTTTTACTTTAACTTTTGGACTTTGATTATAATGCTGAAAACAGTTAATATATTTTCACTTAAATGGTGATCATGTTCATGTATGTTCAATGTATGTTATCATAGTCATTTATTCACAGAATAGAGAAAACCTCCTTGATACAGACTAAGTATATATGCTAGTGGAATTGAGACCACTATTTCTTTTCTTTTTATTGTCTTTTTTCTTTCTTTTCTTTTTCTTTCTTTCTTTTTCTCTTTCTTTCTTTTCTTCCTTTTTCTTTTTTTTTTCTTTGAATGCCACTTAAAAATAAGAATAAGCATGATCTGATATTCTAGATCTTGAAAGATCCCCTGGTTTTACTTAAAGGCAACATGAAGCTATTTTGCAGATTTCTAAATCAGGTGCATCAGTATACTCATGTAACTTCCCTCAAGATAACCAATGTTTAGGCATTTTGAAGCTCCTTACCTCTTAATGACAACCCATTTTCAGTTTATTTCTGTAGTTGGCTAATTTTAAAATTTCAAAAAGGCCTATTTATTGTGGTGCAGCAGTGGCACAGCATTACTTGCCATTTTGTAGAATATACATTTGAAAGCAGAAATGAGATTTCTGAGATTGCTAAATAAATAACAAAAGTATATGCCTGCCCTCTGGAGAGGGAACTGATGCCCTCGCTAGACTGGTTTTATGTCTTCAAATGCTAGATAAGTCAAATTTTACTTTTAATTGCAGAAAGACAGCAGTTTGTTGTTCACTGTTCAGGGTTTTATGGCTACCCTTTTCCAATATGCATTATGTTTTATGATTATATTGTAACATAACAGGATGCCAAGAAGTATGTTGTTGTTAGTTTGCATTTGGTTGGTACCAAAACATTAGGGCCTTGTTTATTTTCTCTCTTCAGATCTGGATTGGTATTTACAGGGTTATTTTAGCCGAATTACTAAAATAGTACATTGGGATTTTAATAACTTTGGAAGCTTAATGGCTGCTATTCACAAATAGGCCACACACTGATACTGGGGCTATGCTTGGAGAGTTTGCAGCCAATGGTGTTATTAAGCTCTTGTCCACAGCTTTGGCATATGCACTAGGGAGGGGGGAGCTCTTTCTGTTGGTCTTTTACCCTTATTTGCTTTTTAGCTTTTAGTAAAAAAAAAAAAACAACACAAAAAAAACCCATTTCTCTGTGTAAATTTCTATTTTCTCTGGGCATTTACTCATCCAACAAATCTTTTTTTCTTTAGGAAAAAAAACTATAAAAATTATTTAGGTGGATAGGTTGTTCTATGAAATACTTCTTCAGTGAATTGTCTTTCTCAGGTTCCCTCCTATCTTATTCTACAATGCCAAGCTTAGTATAGGAGCTATGATGAACTTTCTTTTTTTGTATTTAAGGATATTGTAGTGTCTCAAAGCAATTACAATTATGTCTCAAAGCAAATATGTCTAGTTTCGTTATCTTCGTTATAGGTAGAATTTATAGAAAACACAGAATTAGCTTAAGTGGTCTGACCCCAAGATCATTTTTCCCAAACAAAAATCCTATTACCTACCTTTCTGTCATAGAAGGCAGTCTCTCTATTATGTGGTTAACTATTAATTCTAATTAATTGAATCCAGTTAATTTTTATCCATTATAATATTTGTTGTAGCATCCCCCTAGTTAAAAACTATAACCACAACAAGACAATGTGGAATTTTTAAAAAATAATTCTGTCCAGTTAGCAAAGTACCCAGTGCACCTAGAACTTAAAAGGAAACTTAGAGTTACATAAGATTTTGGTTTATTTCCTTAACCTGGTTTTCTTACTATTTATGTGTTTTGTCCCATGGGTATGCCTTTTTACATTATTATGGAAGAACTTTCATAGTAAAAGGTGAAAGATTTATTCAGTGATCCAAAGAGAAACCAGAGTACGGAAAAACTTTTATAGAATAATTTGACACATGGCTTTTATCTGAGAAAGAGGAAAGATGATATAGTATAGAATAATGTATTTTATCAATTCTGAGATGCATTTCCCATTTTGATGTCTTTTAACTTGAGATCTGTCTTATGATTGAGAGCATGTCATTTTCAATTAGCATACATTTTCTTTTAATGGCACACAATATAATGTATCTTTCGATTAATGGTATCTTATATTTGATGAATTATAATATTAGGAAATGAGAAAATAAATTCCAAGATATCTCCAACTATACAGTTCTATTATCATCTTTAAGTTATCAAGATGCAGCAAAATGTACATATATGGAAACACAAAATCTAGACATCACTGGTACATATAAATTAGATTGCTATTTGCCTTCATAATTTGTTTAAAAAAGGCAAGCTATCCTAAAACATGGAGCTACAATTTCTTTTTTTTAAGATTTTATTTTTTTAAAGAATTTATTTATTTATTTATTTATTTATTTATTTATTTATTTATTTATTTATGAGAGACACATAGAGACATAGGCAGAGGGAGAAGGGGCTTCCTGCTGGGAACTTGATATGGGACTCAATCCCAGGTCTCCGAGATCATGACCTGAGCCAAAGGCAGATGTTCAACCACTGAGCAACCCAGATTCCCCTAAGATTTTATTTCTAAGGAATCTCTCTACCTAATGTGGGACTCAAACTCACAACCTAGAGATCAAGAGTTGCATGCTTTACCCGCTGTGCCAGCCAGGTGCTCCCACATTTCTTTCAATTTGTGTGAAATATACAAAATATTGGGCCAGTAGTTGTAGAAACTTTTGTTTTCAGATTAGGTCTGGTAAGGATTATCAAAATCTTTCCCACACTATCTGGTGAAGAATT
This sequence comes from Canis aureus, assembly GCF_053574225.1. NCBI lineage: Eukaryota > Metazoa > Chordata > Mammalia > Carnivora > Canidae > Canis > Canis aureus. The sequence goes on along the minus strand of NC_135615.1, from coordinate 7,699,350 downwards.
TCACTCACTCTGTGGGAAAATGCCGAAGATAATGAGAATAAAAGACCACTTATAGACCAAAAACAGGAAGAAATATATCTTTCTTTTCTAAAGGGCTTAGAGGTTTCAGGGTGGAAATAAAAACTTCATGGTGTAGTCATGTAATTAGTTTTGGTTAAAGAGATTCAAATGGAATTGTGGAAGTGAATGTTTTTCCTTTTTTTTCTAGTCAGCTGCCTGAGTGAAGTTGGACTTTCCCTTACTTGATAGGTCAGACCACTGCATAGAGCAGGGTTTCTTCACCTAGGCTTTATTGACATTTCATTCCAGTCTTGTTTGTTTTTAGATGTTTAGCAGCACTTCCGGCTGCCTCCTATGATGCTTGTAGCAACCTCCTTGCCCACTATGATAATAAAAAATGTCTACAAACATTGCCAAATATCTTCTTGAGGGCAAAACTGCCTATGGTTGAAAGCTGCTGGTGGGGAGAGAATTCATATAAATATACTATTCTGGGGCTATTTCAAGGGTTCTGTATGCATGTGTATATATGTGTGTGTGTGTGTGTGTGTGTGTGTGTGTGTATAAGTCTATCAGATCACGTATTTATTTATTTGGAACATAAGATCATTTCACATATAGAACCTGATATGAGCGAGAACTGGAAAATTTTGATGGATCAATGGAATATTAATCTACATTAATATGTCATCAGGGCTCAAAAAGAAAAACTTGGCAAACTATTTGCAGAATTTGTTACTAATGGTTTAAATGTTTTTACTATTTCTATGGTTAAATGTTTTATATTTAAGGTTTTTCAATAAAGGATGCATTTTGAAAAAGAAAGTATGTGCGTGTGGGGTGGTGGGGGCATTATTTAAAAAAGCAAGTTTTAGTCAATGTCCTGGGAAAGCTCATTTTTGAAGAATTAGAATATTAGAAGTCAAAAGGATTTTAGAGATCATATAATCTAATTTATTGTTACTTTTAAAGGGAAGGAAATTGAGGCCCAGGGAAGTGACCACCACTTGCACTAGCTATGGCTGCGGTGAACTTGCAGTTTAATCATAGGTACAAATAAAAACACCCCACGTCATCAAATGAAAGTTAATTTATATTCATTATTCACTGATCTTGAACCTTGCTGAGCATCAGGATCAACTGAAAAGCCTCATAATACATTCCTAGGCCCTCTCCAGACCATGTGAATGAGATAGTTTGAGGATAGATTCAGAAGATTATAATAAGTAAAAAGTCTTTGTATTTCAGAAGCAATTCGTCCTTAAGCCCAAACTTGGGAAAAGCAAGCAGTGTTTGATAAGGTTATAACCCACACATTCCATTTCTCAAGATTTAAAGAATAAAAATTAAAAATTGTAAATGCTTAGTATTTTCAGCTTTAGTCATCAAAAAAATCTGGCAATCCAATATTGTGAATGATCGTACTGGTAGGGGTAGAATGAATAGCAGGTTTTTTAGGAAGGCAGAGAGATCACAGGTACTGAGGCTTGGAATGGTAGGCCACTAAGTATTATGCTATATCTCCCTTTCTTTATTTCAGGTTGTTTTCTCACCTTTAAAATAGGGGCTATCATGAAAGCAGCTGCTTGGTATTATTACTTATTTATTTCTGTATGTAAAAGTCCAATTTCCCCAACTAGTTCTACATGGCCTTCAAATGCCAAGGACCACATTTTATGACTTCCCATATTCAGTGCCTCAAGAAAATTGCCTTGCATATTTCAGGGAGGCAGCATGGAACAGTGTCTAAGAGGAAGGGTTTTGGGATTATAAACCTACACTTGAATCCATGAACTTTCACTTTTGCTGTGTGACACTGGGCAAATTACTTAACTTTCTATGTCTTCATCTTGAAAGGGTATAGAGTACCTCTCATTGTTGTAAAGAGTGAACAGTCATATATATGCATAAAGAGTTTAGCATAAGGTATGTAATGTATTCTTTTAAGAAGCACTATAGAGTCTATAATGTGTACTTTGGTAGGGCTATAGATACTGGGGATGTAACAGATATGACAGAAATCCCTGCCCTCATGGATTTTTTTTTTTTTTTTTTGTGTGTGTGTGTGGAGGTAGGGGGAGATAGATAATCAGCAAGCAAAATTAGTAGAATAATTCTTGATAGAAACAAGTGCTATAAGGATATAAATAGGATAGTGAGATAAAAAAATAGGTGAGTGGTAGGTTGGGTTGCATTAAATGGGGTGGTCAGGAAAGATCTTTGAGTTAAGAAATGAAGGATGAGAAAGAGACTGCCATGGAACAAGTTGAGGTAATCATGTTTTAAATAGGAAAGAGTAAGAGCAAAGGCCTTGAGGCAGGATTGAGCTTCAAATGCTTTAAGAATAGAAAGAATGTCTTACCGGAATGTATTGAGAGGTAGGTAATGACATAAAAAATGAGAGGAAGACACAGAGGAGATGTTTAATAAGTGGGTTAAAATATTGTGGTAATATAGAAACATATTAAGTGCTTTAAAAAGTTTTAACCCATAGCAATCTGTAAATTATGGATGCATTTTCATTGTTTTTCTTTGGATGGTTTTATTGTAGTGTTCTAATTTTATTTTGGCAGATTTTTCTTTCTTCATTTTAGTGTTGGCCTTCTTGCTACTTCCTCACATAGCTCTCTGAGAGCTTGAGTTTTCCAGTCTCTCTGATGAGATTTCAGTCAAAGAATGAGGTATTTTTAGTTGCTCCATTCTCTCTCTTTTTTTTTTAAAAAATACTTTATTTATTCATGAGAGACAGGGGTGGGGTGGGGGGCAGAGACTTAGGCAGAGAGGGAAGCAGGCTCCATGCAGGGAGCCGGATGTGGGACTAGATCCTGGGAATCCAGGATCATGCTCTGGGCCAAAGGTAGATGCTCAACTGCTGAGCCACCCAGGCATCCCACAGTTGCTCCATTCTCAAATGTGAATGAATAAATTGGAATTTGAGCAGCAAGGGAGGTAGAAATAAAAAATCCAAAATTTCTTGCAAAAATAAGTTGGGTGCTTTTCTTCCCCCCTGGCTCAAACCTGTAAGGGAAGTATTTTTCAGATGCAGACAGGAGAATAAGGACAGAGGCACAGCAGGTTAACTTATGGGCAAAGCATTCTTTTTCTTTACCAGCATTCCTGGAATGACATCCTGTGGGTCCCTGACTTCTCTCAAGCTGGTAGCTGGCAGGTCTTGTCATTTGGCATTTTCTGACACTCTCTGTTGTCCTTTGTGCTCAGGTCTAAGATGTAGAGGTCAAGGGCTGCCTGAAAAACTGCCAGTGAGAGGCATAAAGCATAGACATGAGATTGGAAGAGCCAGAAGAAAGACCACTAACATTTGGATGTGAATTTGGAGGTAGAGTTTCCATGATAGGAAGTATAGGTAGGAATGTATCTCTAATGAGGTACATTAAAAATGGAAAATCAGGATTATGGGTTTTAGGAAATAAAATAATCATCATTAGCTCCTCCAATGTGACAAATGTGGGATTTAGCATCTTTATATTTCATTTTTCCTTACCCTCCTCTCTTGTTTCATTAATTGTATTTTTAATTTTTCTACTGGTTACCTCAATTTTTGCACCCATAAATTTTAAATAGTATCTTCTTTTTTTTTACTTTTCATTGTCTTCCTACTTCTCTTGCTATTCCAGTATTTTAGATAATTAAAGATGGTGGCATTTATAACCTGTCACTGCAGTAAAGAAGCAAAAACCAAAAACCAAAAACCAAAACCAAAACCAAAACAAGCAAAAAAAAAAGCTGTGCTTTGTCTATTCATTGCCTCTAAGAATTGAAACTTGAATAACTGAATCTGTCATTTTCAGAATGTTCCAAATTTCAAGTGCCAATGGATTATCTCTCTCTAGACCAGTTGCTCAAGACCATGGTTTAGTTTGCATATATCTGCATGGAGACTTTTCACATATTGCTCCCTGCCTTTGGAATTGCCATCTGCTTTCCTTTTTCATGTTAAAGAAATAAAAAGGAACCATATTATTATTTCTAAGATCATTTGACTTTTTAATCAATCATGATATTGGTTAAAGAAAATTTCACATTTTTGATGAAGGCATTCTTATTGGAGTCCCAAAATTGCTTTAGGACTTCTGCAGAATAACTATCATGGAAATTTCTTCAAATTACTGAAATTTTGAATCCAACTGTGTGTTGGATTCAGGTTCTCTTAGTTCTAGAATTCTTATTTTTTCATCCCATGGAGTACATTTCAAATACTTTCTAAGCATCTCAGGTACCTTCTAAGTAAAATTTCTAAGTCTTCCCATGTCTGAAAACATGTCTTTTTGTATGATTGATTGTCAGAATATAGAGTTATAGGTTCAAAGTCATTTTGCCCTCAGAATTTTAAAGACATTGTTTTCAGCATTCATTGGTGCTGGTAAAAAAAAATTGATATTAACCTGATTTATTACACTTTTGTAGGTAATTGTTTCTTTTCTTCTCATAGAAACTTTAAGATCTTTTCTTTTTCCTTGGGGTTCTGAATATTCATGATGATGTGCTTAGATGTGATTCTTTTTATTCATCAACCTTACCACTTAGTTGGCTGTTTTAGATTTTTCCACTCAGAAATTTTCTTTTATGAGTGCTTAAAATTACTCTCTCATACCCATTTCTCTTTCTGGAACTCCAGAAACATTTAGATATTTGACTTTCTGGATTGATCTCCATATTTCTTAACTTTTCTCTCATTTTTTCATCTTTTTCTTTTTACTTTCCCTTCTAGGGGATTTTCTTATTTTTTCCTTTTTAGTGAATTAGTTTTCATCTGGCAATCTCTTTTAATTTCTACAAACTCTTGCTCTGATTTTTTATCATAATTGTATGTTCATTTTCTTAAATCTCTTTGAGAAACTTAAAATACTTATTAAATTGTCTTCTGTTGCCTGAATTATTGCTGTTTGTTCCTGGTTTAGTTGTTTTGCTTTTTCATACCAGCTCTTCTCCTTTATGCTACCAGTTCATCTCAAATGTGATCCTTAGTCATCAATTTTCTGATTAAAGGGCTAGGTTAATTTACATAGCTAGAGGACATGGAGCCTTGTGTCAGACATGTAGGCCTAGTTCCTCAGTAGACTTCTCCCTTGATTGTCAGGCTTCATTCACTTTAGGATACTGGAGAAGGAAGTTGGCAGTCTCTGGACCACCCTAGACTTCTATTCTGGGATAACTAACAACCAATTTTAGAAGTTTTAGCTCTTCTCAGGTATTTCTTTTTATCTATTTACAGAATGATTCTTGGTTTTCAGTTTGGGGATAAATACCCTTGCTGCACACAAGGAGAGGTTGTGACAACTTGTGTAATTGATGGAAGTCCTTCAGTTCATCACCTTGATGTCTGCTGCATTTTCTACTTCTACTTGCAATTGACTTTGAGCTTAAAATCTTTCTGAAAAGTCTGCTGGAAGAGCAGTGTTCACCTTATAGCCCTTTCCTGATCATGTCCTGGACTGAGCTCTTACCACTCTGGCTTATTATCAGTATGATCCCAGATAATTGTGTCAAGTCTCTGATCAGCTATTTTGCCTCATTCCCTTTTTATACTTATTTACTGCCATTACAGGTGGATGGGAAGGGATGAGGTAGAGAAATATATGCTCAACTCAGCAACTTGAACAAGAACTCACTTAGGTCTTCTGACCATTCTTCTTACTCTTACCAAGGATCTGGACATCATATCAGCTCTTTTCCTTATTAGGTGTGTGTCTACATAGGGTTCAGAGCATACAAGTAAAACCTATATTTAGTTTACACCTTGGGTACCTAACCCAAGGCTATTTATCTTAATTTCAATAGCAACATTTTTTTTTTTTTACTTACTTTATGGCCTTATTTACTGTTGTTATTTTTGGATCAGAAGTGGCCATTGCCACAAGCTGTATCTCTTTCTGTGAAAAATTACTATATTAACAGCTGACTTGTTTTTATTGTATAAAATATTAGGGTCTAGAAAAAAGTCATTTAGAGTGAAAAAATCCGGGCAGATTGTCAGCTGGTAGTTTGACTTAAAAATCTATATTAAGAAGAGTCAACAGAAAAAAAAATGAGAAGTTTAATAATTTAAGAAATGATTGACACAAAAGGTATTTTCATTTGGATATTGTAGCCAAACACTAACATAAATGGCATTTTAATTAATCAACAGGAAACTGAAGGCATGAGATCATTATTTTATGTTTTAAGAGAGACTGCAATATTCACATTAAACATTTATATTCCCTGACAGATATATTTTGTCTTTTTTTTCCTCCCTGGACATTAAAAAAGTGTGACTTTGGACATATTATAGAACTTACATGAACCTAATTTTTCTTATTCTAAAATGAAGAAAGTATTTCCTCTTTTATAAGATTATTATTTGAAAAAAATGAATGAATCAATCAATATAGGTGATCTCTTTGTACTGAGTTCCCTGACAAGGGATTGTCCTACCCCATTCAGAAAGGATAGAGGTGATATAAGCAACACTGGGGATGAGTTTGATTAAAAAAAAAAAAAAAAAAAAAAAAAGCTGTCCTCTTGTTGTTTAAAATTTAGATAAAATGAAGCTCAAAACTATCCCAGTGAAGGAAAGCCACAAAATGAAACATCAGTCAGCTATCTCTATAAAAGTAGCAGACTTAAAATATATTTTTCAGAGGGACAGTCGTATATTATCAAATTTTAAGAGATGTGCTGCACTTAATTCTGAAAAAAGTATCACCTTGAGGATCCCTCAAATACAATGATTGTATATGTGGATAGAAAAGAGATGTTGCTCCCGATTGAACTTACTTCATTTTATATTTATCAGTTCTTTTTTAAAAACAAAACTTGAGTTATTTATTTTTTTCGCATACAAAGTGTACAGATCTTACTAAGGAAGGTGTGACTTGATTGCCAAAAACCTTCCAAGAACAAGAAGCCAGACAGATGGAAGACGTTTGTCACTATGTAAAGTTTTGGTTGGCAAGCTTTCTCTGGACATGTCTGCTGCAAAGTAGTGTGAGGGAGGAGAACATTTTCTTGCTTTAAGACAAGACAAGACAAGACAAATTCTTCTAGATGTTCTAGAGGGCATCAGACTATGTTCTTATGTTCTTATGTTCTTTTTTTGTTGTTGTTATGTTCTTATGTTATTCTGTATTTCTTGTAGTTATATGCTAGAGTTTAATGATATAGATTCTGGGTGCTTTTGTGAGAATGCTTTCTGAGGATGAGATGCCCCAAGTGAGGAAACTATACAAAGATTACTTGATCTTTGTATAGTTGAGTCACTGAAACATGAATCTAGATTCTTTTATAGTTAGATGGGAACAGAAAGTAAATAGCTCATCTTCCCTTTTAAAAAAAGTCTTTTCACTTTTCCTTGATCAGACCCCATTTGCAACTCACCTGCGAAGTGTGCTCTTCTGTTCATATGCTGTTTGTGTACAAATAATTTTAATTAAATACTTGCTATATAGCTGATTATTTTGCTTTTATTTCACACCACTCTTTTTAAAAATCTCTTCATGTTGCCACATATACAATCAGTCCATTTCTCTATTGCAATATAGTACTCTACTGCTGCATTGTGTGTAGAAACTGTCCAGTCCCAGGGATGGGTACCCAGAATGTCTTCAATTCTCTGCCATTACAATAACACTGTTGTAAGTTTATATGCCCTTTATAGACTCGAATGAGAATATCTTTGAAAGTTATATACAAGAGCAGGATTTCTGGGTTATAGAGAAGGGCAAATGTATTTTACAAAATATTGCAAGATTGCTCTCTCGATAGGCTGTACCAATCTACATATTCACCAGTAGGGTGTAAAGGATCCTATAGATTTACATTATTGCCAACACTTGGAATTATATGGCTATTTTTTTTTTGCCAGTTTAATGAATGCAAAGTGATATCTCATTATTGTTTTAATTTGCTTACGTATCTCTTCATGTGCTTGTAAGCCTGTTGTGTTTACTTTTCTGTAAAATGCTTGTTTATGTTTTTCCTGTTTCCTATTATGGTTCCCATATTTTCATTGAATCACAAGAGATCCTGGTGTATAGATACTACTGTGTCAATTTTAGACATTGTAATATCACCCAATTTGTTACCTTTTAGTTAACTTTGTTCATAATCTTTAACCTTGAAGAGAATTTTCAAAAATTTATTATGTTACTTAAAATTTTGCCTTACAGTTCATGCTTGAGGGTTCAAGAAATCTTTCAATACTTCGCCACAAAAATGTTCTCTTATGTTACCAACAACTAACTTTAAAGTTTTACCTTTCCCAGTCAGGTTTTTAACATTTGGAGTTACCCTTGTACATGGTATTAGGTATGGATCAAGGTATTATTTTTGTTCACTTAGTGAGCCAGATTCCCAACACTATCATCTTTACCATACAGTTAAGTGCCTTATATGCACATGTATGTTTCTGAGTTCTCTATTTTGTTCCACTGCTTTCCATGTCTGTTTTTCTGTCAATGTTATGTTTTGTTTCCATGATTGGGCAGTGTTTTAATAATTGCTTGGGCAAAACCTACCTCGTTTCACAACTTACTTTTATTATTCTACTTATAGCAAGCTGTAAGTTTCTCAAAATCCATATGGAATTTTGGTTGGTTCTGCATTAAATTTATAGCTGCATTTAATCAGAATTTGCATTTTTAACACAGTAAATTATTCCTTCTTAGAGCATGGGATATCTCTCCATATTATTCAGGTCATCCATTTTGTCCTTCATTAGTTTCAAAATTTTTCCATAGAGATTTTGTGTATTCTTAAGTTAACTACTACAGAATTTATGGGTTTTGTTGCTATTTTATATGGCATCTTTTAGTTATAATTTTTTATTGGAGATTGTTGATATAGATAAATGCTATCGATTTTTGTACATTGATCTAGTGTCTATCAAACTTGCTGAACTTTCTTAGTATTCTCGTATTTGTTGATTTTATTGTCAGAAAAATGATCATATACAAATAATGATGGTTTAGTCTCTCCTGAACTTTACATATCATTTTTTTCTTCAGAGAATTAGTTGTGATTTTCAGTACCATATTAAACATCATCAGAGATAGTAAGCACTCTTGACTTAAAGGGAACATCTTAAAAAGTTTCTCCTTTAAATATATTGTTGAAGAAGCAAGCTTTATCAGGTTAAGAATATTCTCTTTTATTTAGTTTATCATTAAAGAAAATTAGGTAGTAGAATTTTGTAAAATGTTTTTATCTTGATTAACACAATCAGATTATTTTTCTCATTTCTTCTATTAACGCTGTGACTATGTATTTTCTTTTTTTTTTTGGTTTTAAGTTTTTATTTTAATTCTAATTAGTTAACATAGTGTTCTATTAATTTCAGGTGTACAACATAGTGATTCTACAATTCCATACAACACCCAGTGCTCATTACAAGTGTACTCCTTAATCCCCATCACCTATTTAACCCATAGCCCACACCCCATCAGTTTGTTGTCTATAGTTAAGAATCTATTTCTTGATTTGTCTCTTCTTTTTCCTCTGCTCATTTGTTTTGTTCTTAAATTTCACATATGAGTGAAATCATATGGTCTTGGTCTTTCTCTGAGTAGCGTATTATTATTATTATATCTCCAGTTTCACCCATGTTGTTGCAAGTGACAAGATTTCATTTTTTATGGCTAATATTCCATTGTGTGACTATATATATATATATATCACTTTTTCTTTATCCATTCATCAGTTGATGGGCACTTGAGCTTCTTCACTATCTTGTCTATTGTAGTAGTGTGATTAACTTTTTGAGGAACCTCCATACTGTTTTGCACAGTGGCTGCACCAGTTTGCATTCCCATCGACAGTGCATGAGGGTTCCTTTTCCTCTATATTATCACCAATATCTGTTGTTTCTTGTGTTGTTGATTTTGGCCATTCTGACAAGTGGGAGGTGATATCTCATTGTAGATTTGATTTGCATTAATGGTAAATGATAATGAACATCTTTTCATGTGTCTGTTGGTAATCTGTATGTCTTCTTTGGAGAAATGTGTGTTCAGGTCTTCTGCCAATTTTAATTAGATTATTTGTTTGTTTTTGGTGTTGAGTTGTATAAGTTATTATGTATTTTGGATACTAACCCTTTATCAGGTCATTTGCAAATACCTTCTCCTAGTTAGAAGGTTGCATTTTGGTTTTGTTGATTGTTCCCTTCATTGTGCAAAAGCTTTTTATTTTGATATAGTCCCTATAGTATATTTTTGCTTTTGTTTCCCTTGCCTCAGGAGACATATAGAAAAAAGTTGCTATGGCCAAAGTTAAAGAGGTTACTGACTGTTTTCTCTTCTAGGAATTTTATACTTCCAGGTCTCACAATTAGTTCTTTATTTCATTTTGCATTTATTTTTGTGTATGGTGTAAAAAAGTGGTCCAGTTTCATTCTTTTGCATGTTGCTGTTCAGTTTTCCCAACACTACTTGCTGAAGAGGCTTTCCCCATTGATATTCTTTCCTGCTTTGTTGAAGATTTACCATATAATTGTGGGTTTATTTCTGGATTTTCTATTCTGTTCTATTGATGTATCTATTTTTTGTGTCACTACCATACTGTCTTGATCACCACAGCTTTGTAATATAGCTTGAAGTCTGTAATTGTGATACTTCCAGCTTCATAGTTTTCTTTATCAAGATTGCTTTGGCTAATCAGGGTCTTTGTGGTTCTATATAAATTTTAGAATTGTTTGTTCTAGCTATGTGTAAGATGCTGCCATTATTTTGATAGGGGTTGCATTAAATGTGTAGATTGCTTTGGGTAGTATAGACATTTTAACAGTATTTGTTATTCTAATCCATAGGCATGGAATGTCTGCATTTTTTTGTGTTTTCAATTTCTTTCATCTGTGTTTTATAGTTTTTAGAGTATAAGTCTTATCTCTTCGGCTAGGTTTATTCCTAGGTATCTTACTATTTTTGATGCAATTATAAATGGGATTGTTTACTTAATTTTCTCTTTCTGCTCTGTCATTATTGGTGTATAGAAGTGCAACAGATTTCTGTCCATTGATTTTGTATCCTGAGACTTTATTGAATTATCAGGTCTAGCAGGTTTTTAGTAGAGTGTTTGGGTCATCTGCAAATAGTGGAAGTTTTACTTCTTTACCAATTTCGATGCCATTTATTTATTTTTTGTTGTCTGATTGCTGAGGCTAGGACTTCCAGTTTTATGTTGAATAAAAGTGGTGAGAGTGGACATCCTTGTCTTTTTCCTGACCTTAAGGGAAAAGCTCTCAGTTTTCTGTATTGAGGATAATGTTACTGTGGGTTTTTCATATATGGCATTTATTATTTTGAGGTATGTTCTCTCTAAACCTACTTTGTTGAGAGTTTTTATCATGAATGGATGCTATAGTTTGTCAAATGCTTTTTCTGTGTCTATTGAAATGATCATATGGTTCTTATTGTTTCTCTTTGTGATGTGATGTTGGTTTATTTGTGAATATTGAACCACCCTTGCTATCTAGGAATAATTCCAGTCAATTGTGGTGAATAATTTTTAAAAAATGTATTGTTGGTTTCAGTTTGCTAGTATTTTGTTGAGGATTTTTGCATCTATGTTTATTAAAGATATTGGCCTACAGTTCTGTTTTTTAGTAGTGTCTTTATCTGGTTTTGGTATCATAGAATGAATCTGAAAGTTTTCCTTCCTTTTCTATTTTTTGGAATAGTTTGAGAAGAGTAGGTATTAATCTTTTTTAAATGTACGATAGAATCCACCTGTGAAGCCATCTGTCTCTGGACTTTTATTCGGGAATTTTTTTTTGATCACTGATTCAATTTCTTTGTTGGTTATCAGTCTGTTCAAATTTTCTATTTCTTCCTGTTTCAGTTTTGGGAATTTATATATTTATAGGAATTTATCCATTTCTTCTAGATTGTCCAATTTGTTGGCATATAGTTTTTCATAATATTCTCTTATAGTTATTTGTATTTGTGTTGGTTGTTATTTCTTCTCATTTGTGATTGTTTGAGCCATTTCTCTTTTTTTCTTGTTAAGTGGCTAGAGTTATTAATTTGTTTTTTCAAAGAACCAGCTCCTGGTTTCATTGATCTGTTTTACTGTTTTGTTTTTATATCATTTATTTCTGCTCTTATCTTTATTTCCTTCCTTCTGATGGTTTTAGGTTTTATTTATTCTTCTTTTTTCTAGCTCCTTTTGGTGTAAGGTTAGATTGTTTATTTGAGGTTTTTTTTTTTTTTTTTGCTTTTGAGGTAGGCCTGTATTGCTATGAACTTCCCTCTTAGAATTACTTTTGCTGCATCCCAAAGATTCTGGATCATTGTGTTTTCATTTCCATTTTTTTCCCATGTACTTTTTAATGTCTTATTTCCTAGTTGACTCAATCATTGTTGAGCAGCATATTCTTTAACCTCATGTATTTGTGGTCTTTCCAAGATTTTTCTTATGGTTGGCTTCTAGTTTCATACATTGCGGTCAGAAAGTTGCATGGTAATATTTTTATGTTCTTGAATTTGTTGAGGCTGTATGTGATCTATTCTGGAGAATGTTCTATGTGCATTTGAAAAGGATGTGTATTTTTAGTTGTCTTAGAATGGAATATTCTGAATATTTCTGTTAAATCCACTTGTTCTCTTATGTCATTCAAAGCCATTGTTTCCTTGTTGATTTTTTGTTAAGATTATCTGTTCATTGATGTAAGTGGGGGTTAAAGTCTCCTACTATCATTATATTATCGATTAATTCCTTTATGTTTGTTATTAATTGTTTTATGTATTTGGGTGCTCCTATGTTGGGTGCATAAATATATTTTCTTGTTGACTTGTCCCCTTTATTATTATATAATGTCCTCCTTTGCCTCTTGTTACAGTATTCATTTTAAAACTATTTGTCCAATATAAATATTGCTACTCCAGCTTTCTTTTGATATACATTTGCATGACATTTGTTTTTCCATCCACTCACTTTCAACCTGCAGGTGGCTTTAGGTCTAAACTGAATTTCTTATAGGCAGTATTTACATAGGTCTTGTTATTTTACCCATTCTCTTGTTCTATATCTTTTGATTGGAGTGTTTAGCCCATTTATATTCAAAGTAGTTACTGATATATATTTATTATAATTTTATTATGTGTTTTGTGGTTGTTTCTGAAGATTATCTCTGATCCTTTCTTGTCTTTCTTTATGGTTTGCTGATTTCCACTAGTGATATATCTGGATTTCTCTTTATTTTTTGCATGTTTATTACTGGTTTCTGATATATTAGTACAAATGGGTTTGTATAACTTCTTCTGCACATAGCAATATATATTAAGTTGATGTTCATTTAATTGAACCCATAATTTTCTCATCCCCTCCCCACATTTTAGGCATTTTATTTCATTTATTTATTTTATTCATTTTTATTTTTTTAGGCATTTAAAAAATATCTTATATCCTTTTATTTTGTGAGTTCCTTGATTTTTTTTACAGAAAAATTCATTTTTACTTTTGTGTTTCCTACCTTTCCTACTTTTATATTTCAGTCCAGTTGTCTGAAGAGGTTCTCTTTGCCTGTTATTGGCAATGTTTGGTCCCTAGCCTGAACATGGCACTTTTTAACTAGGTATGTTCTCATATGTTTGTGAAATGAGACCGGTCCCCACCACTGCGGGAACTGAGGCTCCACAAAACTCCTACACATTGGGAGATGTGGTGTTTCCAGGGTTTTGAGTTGGTCTTCTGGAGGAGAGGTTCTGCTATAATGGGGTTGAAGCGTGACTGGGAAGGGTAGTTTCACAGGACATGGTGGGGGAGAGTTTGGTGTAAGCGATTTAGGTGGTGAATGTCAGAGCTGCACTAGTTCCCACAGGTGGCCCTCTGCTTATGCAGAGGAGCAGGGGAGAAAAATGGCACTAGCCAGTTCCTTTGCTCCTTGAAGGGTCTTTCCATGAACACTGTCTCTCTAGGATGTGCTCTGAGATGAGCAAATAATCTTCCCACTCTGTGCCCCAGGTGCTCTTCAGATTGCTGTTTCCATGCTGTGTGTCTATGGGTTGTTTGCCTGCCTTCTCTTCAAGAGCAGTGCAGTGCCCTGGGGGTCTATCACAGCCAAGCCTGCTGATCTTTATAGTTCCAGGCTTTAAGCCCCAGTTGTTGCCAGAAGTCATGAAATTTGGGCCCTCTCACCTTCCAAGACAATTGCTTTGGGGTTTCACTTTTCCATTAATTCCCCTGTGTGCTAGTCTGTCTCTCATTCTTCTCCAAAACCACTCCATTCCCGCTACAGAAGCCATAATCTGCTTCTCTTCCAAACTCTGTATCCATACTTCCTTCTTCAATGTGACCTCTTCTCAACCTTTGGTTGTGAAATTTGTTCTGCCAGTCTTTTTTTTTTTTTTTTAAGATTTTATTTATTTATTCATGAGAGACAGAGACAGAGAGGCAGAGACACAGGCAGAGGGAGAAGCAGGCTCCATCAGGGAGCCCAACCTGGGAGTCGCCCCGGACCGAAGGTGGTGCTAAACCACTGAGCCACCCAGGCTGCCCCTGCTCTGCCAGTCTTAAGGTCAATCTCTGGGATATTTAGGGTGATTTGATAATTATTTGGTTATATTTATAGGATGAGGCAAGCCTGTCATCCTCCTATTCTACCACCATCTTTCCTTATTGATATATTTTCTTATATTAAAACATCCTTTCATTCTTGAGATCTACTCCAGTGGATCATGATAAACAATTATTTTAAGATATTTTAACATTTATTTATCCAATATTTCCTTTAGGACTCTTGGATCTACATGTAGTTAAGAGGGGGCTACATTTCTTTTAGGTATTGTTCTCATATGGTTTGGAATCAAAGTCACATAAAATTCATTGTTTTGGTTATATTTTTATTTTAAAAACTTGTAAAAATATAAGAACTATTACTTAAAAGTTTGATAGAATTCGTAGGTAAAATATGTAAGTCTAAAGTTTTTCTAGGAAGTGAAGGCTTTAAATATTTTATGCTTATTGACCTACTCAAGTTTTATATTTCTTCTTGGGCAAGTTTGACATTTTATATTTTCTACCAATTTATCCTTTATCCATTAACTTTAGTTTTTAAAAGTTTATTAGAGAATCATTAATCTTAATACTTTTTAAAAAGCATTCCTTTGTATTTTTCATTCTGTGTATTTATTTGCCTATTTTATTTGCATGTTTTCTTTTTAATACTTAAGTCTCTCTTATTTACCTTTTCAAGAACTTTAGTTTTTATAAATGAAAAGTTTTAACTATTTTGAAATAATTTTAGATTTTAAGAAGATTAGCAAAGATAGTATAGAAAGTTTCCACATACCTTCACTCAACTTCCAGTAACGTTAACATCTTATGTAACCATGATAAAATTATCAAAACTAAGAAAGTGTTATTACAACACTATTAATTAAACTACAGATCTTTGGGCGTCTGGGTGGCTCAGTCAGTTAAGTGGCTGCCTTTGGCTCAGGGCATGATCCCAGGGTCCTGGGATCGAGCTCCGAGTTGGGCTCCCTGCTCCTTGGGGAGCCTGCTTCTCTCTCTCTCCCTTTTCTATTTCCCTCACTTGTGTTCTCTTTCTCTGTCAAATAAATAAAATAAATCTTAAAAAAATAAACTACAGATCTTAATCAGATTTCCTCAGTTTTTCCACTAATGTCCTATTTCTCTTCCAGGATCCAAAACAGGATACCATATGTTATGGTATCTGAATTGTTTCCCCAAAATTCATTTGTTGAAGTTCTAATGCCCCCAGTACCTCACAGACAATGTATTTGGAAACAAGATCTTTAAAGAGGTAATTAAGTAAAATAAGGTCATTAGGATGGGGCTTAATCCAATATGACTGGTCTGCTTATAAGAAAATGAGGGTGCAGGCATGTACAAAGGGAAGACCATGTGAAGACAGGGAGAAGATGGCCATCTACAAGAAAAAGAGAGAGGCCTCAGAAGAAACCGATCCTGCTGACACCTTGATTCAGAATTCTAGACTTCAGAATTATGAGAGAACAGATTTCCTTTGTTACCATCCAGTCTATGGTACTTTGTTATGGCAGCCTTAACAAAACTAACATTATCATTTAGTTGTCATGTTTCTCTAGTTTTCTCTAATCTGTGATAGTTTCTCAGTCCTTCCTTGTCCTTTAAAGGTGTTATCAACCATTAGTTGACACTTTTGAATGCTGGCATGGTATTCTGTTGAATGTCCTTTAGTTTGGATGTGTCAGATGGTTTCTCATGAATGGACTGAGGACATGGACTTTGGGGAAGAATAGAGAGGAACTGCCTTTCTCATTGTATCCTATCACAGAATAATACATAGTATCAGTATGTTTTACTGCAAGTGAGGTTGACCTTGATCACTTGGCTAATGTGAAGACCATGTGAAGACACATGGTTTGCCATGTTTCTCTATGCTAAAGTTACCATTTTTCTCTTTTTCTTATGTGAATTACCAAATTAAGCCCACCAAGGGGAGGTGGAATAACTTCCTCTCTATGGAGAGAGTATTGTCTAATAACTTTGGATATACCTTAATATTAACATAATAATGAATAAGTAAATGGTTGGGGGAGATGCTTTGAAATCATTCAAATATTGTTTATTTTTAAAGTTTTTCATACAAATTCTAGGATTTATCAGCGGGTCTTGCCTGTAACAATTATTAATGCGGTATTCCAATGATGATTTTCTATTTCCCTATCTCTTTCTAAATTCATCAATTGGAATTCTTTTGTAACTGAGTTGTCCCTTTTCCCTCTTATTTAATCACTTTTTCAGTATGGATTTATAGATACTGATTTTTGGGGTTGAATCCAATATTATCATTATTTCTTTTCTTAAGATTTTATTTATTCATGAGAAACACACACAGAGAGAGAGAGGCAGAGACACAGGTAGAGGGAGAAGCAGGCTCCATTCAGGAAGCGTGATGTGGGACTCAATCCTGGGACTCTGGGATCACGCCCTGAGCCAAAGGCAGATGCTCAACTGCTGAGCCACCCAGATGTCCCTCATTATTTATTTTCTTGCTCAAATTGCTTCAACTTTGGTAACTGGGAACTCTCTTAAGTTGGCTCATATGTCCTTTTTGACATGCTCTTGTCCTTATTTTCTGAGGATGATGCTTTGTTTTCCCTTTCCAAGCCTATAATCAGTCATTACTCTGAGGATCCTTATTCATTATTAGAAAATGGTATTTAGAAACCAGGATATGGGTGCCAAAGAACTAATTTGTGGTTTTGTTTTTTCCTTCATCACTTTGTTATTCTTCATTTCATTGACTTCTGTTCTATCTTTGTTATTCATTTGTTCTGAATCTTTGTATTTCCACTGGTGGTTCCTCACTTCCACCTTCTTGGAATAAGTATTTAGATTTTTAAAATATCTTGTTTCCTTATAAATGTATAGTATTTAAAGCAACAAAATTTCCTTCCAGTTATATGTATGTTTCATAGTTTCTTTGTAAAATTTTCATTGACATTCAATTCTGAGTAGTCATTAATTTATTTTTCAACCTAAGGGTTATTTAGTAATTTGCTTTTATTTTCCAAACAGGAGAGATATTTAAGGTATCCTTTTAGGAAACTTAATTTATAACTTAATGGATTATGATTAAAGGATATAGTGTATATGACATTGGTCCTTGGGAATTTGAGGTTCCCTTTGAGATATAATCTCTGGTTTATTTTGGATAAATATTTGCTAAGTATTCTTGAATGTAAAAACAGAAAGTGGGGATCCCTGGGTGGCTCAGCAGTTTAGAGCCTGCCTTCGGCCCAGGGCGTGGTCCTGGAGTCCTGGGATTGAGTCCCACATCAGGCTCCCTGAGTGGAGCCTGCTTCTCCCTCCACCTGTGTCTCTGCCTCTCTCTCTCTCTCTCTCTCTCTCTCATGAATAAATAAAGAAAAAAAAAAAAAACCAAAACAGAAAGTTATGTGAAGAGTTCTATATATGTCTACTAATTATAATATTTAGATACTTGCTAACATTGCTTCTTTTTATTTGAGCTACCAGTTTCTCAGAGAGGTTATGTCAGAATTTCCAACTATAATTGTTGAACAATTTATTTCTCTCTTAAGTTACACAAATTGTTGATAAACACATATACACATGTGGGCACACACTTTGGTGCATATATGTTTCTGATGGCTGTATCTTCTTCTTCTACTGTTCTTTTTACCAGTATAGGATATCCATATTGGTTAGATGTCCCAGTAACCTATTTCTGCATAACAAATTTATGGTACAACCTAGGAGCATAAGACAAATGTTTTATTTTTTTCACAATTCTGTGGGTCACAAATTTGGGAAGTACGTGGCTGGGTACTTGGTGGGTTGTTTCTGATGCACATGGTGTCAGTTGGGGTGGCTGGGACTGGAAGATCCACTTTAAGATGGCTTCTTCACTCATGTGTCTGGCAACTGGGCTGGGAGGTCTCAAGTAGCTGGGGCAGGTACAGTAACTTTTTGGTAAACTCTCTTTCCACATTCGTTCTACCTGGTGTCTTTCATTTCCTCAGAGCAAATGATTCTCTCAGGTTGGTTGGAATTCTTTTTTTTTTTTTTTAAGATTTTTTAATTTATTTTTTATTAATGCGAGATTCAGAGAGAGAGGCAGAGACACAGGCAGAGAGAGAGAAGCAGGCTCCATGCAGGGAGCCTGACATGGGACTCAGTCCTGGGTCTCCAGGATCACGCCTTGGGCTGAAGGCAGGCACCAAACCGCTTAGCCAGCCAGGCGTCCCAGTAGTTGGAATTCTTACATGCACAATACACTTACCTGCCTCACACTGCTCACCCCCAAAGTCTCACTTCATTGTGGCACTGTCTTAAAGTCAGGATTCAGCCATTTGAATGAAGTCTAGATGAACAAGAGTGTTATGTTTGTGGGTTTAATATCTTGAGAGGTGGCTGAAGACCTGTAAAGAAACATTATCTGTCCCTTTGCCTGTTATCCCCCCTCAATATATGATTGTGATAAAGGGAGAGTACAACTACAATAACACAGCAATTAAAAAAGGGGAATAGGAAACACATAGAGCTACTAGATCACGGCAAATTTGAAATCCACTTCAATGCGTATCACCAATTCCTTGATTATGAACCAGTCCTGCTCCCTGGGAATAATTCTCTGAAGGTTCTGGCTTTACCCTCTCAGCTCTTGATTCTGTCCTCATCCTTCCTTTTCTCTAAAAAATTATGTTTGCAACTGACTGGCCTTCTTACCTTGCTTCAGAAGCTCACAGAAGTGTGGTGAGGAGGAAGTTCCTTTTTTGTTTTATACTGTTTCTTTTCCTTTTGACAGTGATCTTACTCATGCTATTCATTGAAAAATATTCTGGGTTTTCTATGAATCTTATTGGGTTTCATTCTCTTAGGCAGAAGCCAGATTTTAAAATCTCTTTAAGATAGGTAATTTTCAGTCTTGGGCCCTTAAGGCAATAAAGCCTTAAGAATCTCAGAATCCCTATTGTTTAACACAAAGGGTCTATAAGGCCTATCCATAATACCATTAGGAGTCCTTTAGTCTAGCTGAGAAGTTCTAGAAACACTGCCTTACATCTTTCTGAGGTTTTAATAAAGGATTTTACAGATCTACTCTGAAGTGGTTCTTTGCCCTAAGTTCTTTCATATTCCTAGAGTCTTTTTCTAGAAGAGACCGGAGATATGCAATAGTTTCCCTCCTCAATTCTGGCTCCTTAATATTTTGTCTAAAGTTTACTCAAAACCTAAGCAGCTCCAGAGTGGCATTATTCATAATGACCAAAAGGTGGAAGCAACTCAGTGTCTATCAACAAAGGAATGATTAAACAAAATATGGTTTATAAATACACTGGAATACTTTTCCATTAAGGAAGGAAATTGACTCCTGCTACAATATGGATGAGCCCTAAGTACATTAAACTGAGTGAAATAAACCAGCCACAAAAAGACCCATAACTGTATGATTCCACCTGTATGAGGCACCCAGAGTTGTCAAATTCTTAGAGATATAAATTTTTTTTTAGAGATATAAATTAGAATAATAGTTCCACTCCACGGGTTAGGCAGGGTAGGAAATGAAAATTATTGTTTAATGGGTAGAGAGTTGTAATTTTGCAAGATGAAAAGAGTTTTGGAGCTTGGTTGCACAATATGAATGTATTTAGCACTACTGAACTGCACACTTTTAAGATGTTAAAATGGTTAAGATTTTGTGTATATTTTACCACAATAAAAAATTTTTAAATCCAAAAACAAAACTAAGCAGGTCCTTCTTTCGTTCATGTCTTTCTTTTCTTGTCCATGTCTTTCATATTCTATCATAGCCAGGAAAGACCAGGTAGTACTTTTCACATTTGGCATAGAAACTTCCTTTGCTTGATCCACAAGTTCAATTGTTCACAGGTGACAGTGGTGCCAAACTTTCCATATATTATGTACTAAAGTTTCCTTTTCTTTTTCCTCTAATACCATTTTCCTCAGTGTCCTTTAAAACTCACCAACATATTCTCACATTTATTAATGATCTCTTTGAGGCCCTTCCAACTTCTGCCTCTGCCTGGTGCCACATGTTTTAGTTTTTTGTTATGTCAGCCATTCATTTCTAGGCACCAGATTCTGTTCTGGTTTGCTATTGTTAGGAGCAGATGACTGGTGGCAGCTGGTCTACCAGTATCTGCTTTTATCAACTTTTTTGGCAGAACTTCTTCCCTTGTACACCATCAATATTGATTATATGGGTTGTTAATGTCAATTTTTTTTGTAGTAGTGGAGCAGGAAATTATTGTTCAAGGTAAAAGAGGAAGAAGCAAAAGTTGAATTAAAAAACTTTCCTTCAACCTGTCCAGTTTTTCTTTCCATCTACTCACCCATAGTAATTCATTAAAGTTTTCAGTTTGAGTATTCCTCCTCTTCTTTTTTTTTTTTTTTTCCTCCTCTTCTTGACATGGAGAGTGTCATTGTTATTTTAGCTACTTCTTTCTTCTTTGTAGCATCTGCCGCTTCTTTTTTTTTTTTTTTCTAAAGATTTTATTTATTTATTCATGAGAGACGGGGGAGAGAGAGAAAGAGAGAGAGAGAGAGGCAGAGACACAGGCAGAGGGAGAAGCAGGCTCCATGCAGGGAGCCTGATGTGGGACTCAATCCTGAGACTCCAGGATCATGCCTTGGGCTGAAGGCGGCGCTAAACTGCTGAGTTACCCAAGCTACCCGTATCTGCAGTTTCTTGAAGGTTAGTTTTTGGGGTGGACAGATTTAGGGGATAGGGGAAATTTTATTTTAAGTCTTTAAAAAAATTTCAGTTAGTAGGGCACTGGCTGCTCAGTTGGTTAAGCATTTTTTTTTTAAAGATTTTATTTATTCATGAGAGACAGAGAGAGAGAGAGAGGCAGAGACACAGGCAGAGGGAGAAGCAGGCTCCATGCAGGGAGCCTGATGTAGGACTGGATTCCGGGTCTCCAGGATCATGCCCTGGGCTGAAGGTGGTGCTAAACCGCTGAGCCACTTGGGCTGCCCTGGTTAAGCATTTCACTCTTGATTTTGGCTTATGTCATGATCTCAGGGTTGTGAGGTCGAGCTCCAAACTGGGCAAGGAACCTGTTTAAGATTCTCTCCCTTTCCTCTGCTTCTCCCCCACCCTGCTCATGTGCACTCTTGCTCTCTTTCTCTCTCTCAAATAATTAAATAAATTCCAGTTAACATACAGTATAATATTAGCTTCAGGTATATAATTTAGTGATTCAACACTTAATAACCCCTGGTGCTCATCACAAATGCCCTCCTTAATCCCTATCACCTATTTAACGCCCCTCCCCACAAATCCTATCCCCCCGTAACCACCAGTTTTTCTTTTTTTTTTAATTTATTTTTTATTGGTGTTCAATTTACCAACATACAGAATAACCCCCAGTGCCCGTCACCCATTCACTCCCACCCCCCGCCCTCCTCCCCTTCTACAACCCCTAGTTCGTTTCCCAGAGTTAGGAGTCTTTATGTTCTGTCTCCCTTTCTGATATTTCCCACACATTTCTTCTCCCTACCCTTATATTCCCTTTCACTATTATTTATATTCCCCAAATGAATGAGAACATACAATGTTTGTCCTTCTCCGATTGACTTACTTCACTCAGCATAATACCCGCCAGTTCCATCCACGTTGAAGCAAATGGTGGGTATTTGTCATTTCTAATGGCTGCGGAATATTCCATTGTATACATAAACCACATCTTCT
Organism: Canis aureus; assembly: GCF_053574225.1. Taxonomy (NCBI): domain Eukaryota; kingdom Metazoa; phylum Chordata; class Mammalia; order Carnivora; family Canidae; genus Canis; species Canis aureus. The sequence goes on along the minus strand of NC_135615.1, from coordinate 7,677,170 downwards.
TTATCCACTCATCTTTCGATGAACACCGAGGCTCCTTCCACAGTTTGGCTATTGTGGACATTGCTGCTATAAACATCGGGGTGCAGGTGTCCCGGCATTTCATTGCATCTGTATCTTTGGGGTAAATCCCCAACAGTGCAATTGCTGGGTCGTAGGGCAGGTCTATTTTAACTGGGAGGAACCTCCACAGTTTTCCAGAGTGGCTGCACCAGTTCACATTCCCACCAACAGTGCAAGAGGGTTCCCTTTTCTCTGCATCCTCTCCAACATTTGTGGTTTCCTGCCTTGTTAATTTTCCCCATTCTCACTGGTGTGAGGTATCTCATTGTGGTTTTGATTTGTATTTCCCTGATGGCAAGTGATGCAGAGCATTTTCTCATGTGCATGTTGGCCATGTCTGTGTCTTCCTCTGTGAGATTTCTTTCATGTCTTTTGCCCATTTCATGATTGGATTGTTTGTTTCTTTGGTGTTGAGTTTAATAAGTTCTTTATATATCTTGGAAACTAGCCCTTTATCTGATATGTCATTTGCAAATATCTTCTCCCATTCTGTAGGTTGTCTTTTAGTTTTATTGACTGTATCCTTTGCTGTGCAAAAGCTTCTTATCTTGATGAAGTCCCAATAGTTCATTTTTGCTTTTGTTTCTTTTGCCTTCGTGGATGTATCTTGCAAGAAGTTATTGTGGCCGAGTTCAAAAAGGGTGTTGCCTGTGTTCTCCTCTAGGATTTTGATGGCATCTTGTCTCACATTTAGATCTTTCATCCATTTTGAGTTTATCTTTGTGTCTGGTGCAAGAGAGTGGTCTACTTTCATTCTTCTGCATGTGGATGTCCAATTTTCCCAGCACCATTTATTGAAGAGACTGTCTTTCTTCCAGGGGATAGACTTTCCTCCTTTATTGAATATTAGTTGACCATAAAGTTGAGGGTCCACTTCTGGGTTCTCTATTCTGTTCCACTGATCTATGTGTCTGTGTTTGTGCCAGTACCACACTGTCTTGATGACCACAGCTTTGTAGTACATCCTGAAATCTGGCATTGTGATGCCCCCAGATATGGTTTTCTTTTTTAAAATTCCCCTGGCTATTTGGGGTCTTTTTTGATTTCACACAAATCTTAAAAAAATTTGTTCTAACACTCTGAAGAAAGTCCATGGTATTTTGATAGGGATTGCATTAAACGTGTATATTGCCCTGGGTAACATTGACATTTTCACAATATTAATTCTGCCAATCCATGAGCATGGAATATTTTTCCAACTCTTTGTGTCTTCCTCAATTTCTTTCAGAAGTGTTCTATAGTTTTTAAGGTATAGATCCTTTACCTCTTTGGTTAGGTTTATTCCTAGGTATCTTAGGCTTTTGGGTGCAATTGTAAATGGATTGATTCCTTAATTGCTCTTTCATCAGCCTCATTGTTAGTGTATAGAAATGCCACTGATTTTGGGCATTGATTTTGTATCCTGCCATGCTACCAAATTGCTGAATGAGTTCTAGCAATCTTGGGGTGGAGGCTTTTGGGTTTTCTATGCAGAGTATCATGTCATCGGCGAAGAGGGAGAGTTTGACTTCTTCTTTGCCAATTTGAATGCCTTTAATGTCTTTTTGTTGTCTGATTGCTGAGGCTAGGACTTCCAGTACTATGTTGAATAGCAGTGGTGAGAGTGGACATCCCTGTCTTGTTCCTGATCTTAGGGGAAAGGCTCCCAGTGCTTCCCCATTGAGAATGATATTTGCTGTGGGCTTTTCGTAGATGGCTTTTAAGATGTTGAGGAATGTTCCCTCTCTCCTTAAACTCTGAAGAGTTTTGATCAGGAATGGATGCTGTATTTTGTCAAATGCTTTCTCTGCATCTAATGAGAGGATCATATGGTTCTTGCTTTTTCTCTTGCTGATATGATGAATCACATTGATTGTTTTACGAGTGTTGAACCAGCCTTGTGTCCCGGGGATAAATCCTACTTGGTCATGGTGAATAATTTTATTAATGTACTGTTGGATCCTATTGGCTAGTATCTTGTTGAGAATTTTTGCATCCATGTTCATCAGGGATATTGGTCTGTTATTCTTTTTGGTGGGGTCTTTGTCTGGTTTTGGAATTAAGGTGATGCTGGCCTCATAGAACGAATTTGGAAGTACTCCATCTCTTTCTATCTTTCCAAACAGCTTTAGGAGAATAGGTATGGTTTCTTCTTTAAACATTTGATAGAATTCCCCTGGGAAGCCATTTGGCCCTTGACTTTTGTGTCTTGGGAGGTTTTTGATGACTGCTTCAATTTCCTCCCTGGTTATTGGCCTGTTCAGGTTTTCTATTTCTTCCTGTTCCAGTTTTGGTAGTTTGTGGCTTTCCAGAATGCGTCCATTTCTTCTAGATTGCCTAATTTATTAGCGTATAGCTGTTCATAATATGTGTTTAAAATCGTTTGTATTTCCTTGGTGTTGGTAGTGATCTCTCCTTTCTCATTCATGATTTTATTAATTTGAGTCTTCTCTCTCTTCTTTTTAGTAAGGCTGGCTAATGGTTTATCTATCTTGTTAATTCTTTCAAAGAACCAACTCCTGGTTCTGTTGATCTATTCCACAGTCCTTCTGGTCTTGATTTCGTTGAGTTCTGCTCGAATCTTTATTAACTCTCTTCTTCTCCTGGGTGTAGGATCTATTTGCTGTTTTTTCTTTAGCTCCTTTATGTGTAAGGTTAGCTTTTGTATTTGAGTTCTTTCCAGTTTTTGAATGGATGCTTGTATTGTGATGTATTTCTCCCTTAGGACTGCTTTTGCTGCATCCCAAAGATTTTGAACAGTTGTATCTTCATTCTCATTAGTTTCCATGAATCTTTTTAATTCTTCCTTAATTTCCTGGTTGACCCTTTCATCTTTTAGCAGGATGGTCCTTAACCTCCATGTGTTTGAGGTCCTTCCAAACTTCTTGTTGTGATTTAGTTCTAATTTCAAGGCATTATGGTCTGAGAATATGCAGGGGACGATCCCAATCTTTTGGTATTGGTTCAGACCTGATTTGTGACCCAGTATGTGGTCTATTCTGGAGAAAGTTCCATGTACACTTGAGAAGAATGTGTATTCAGTTGAGTTCGGATGTAAAGTTCTGTAGATATCTGTGAAATCCATCTGGTCCAGTGTATTATTTAAAGCTCTCGTTTCTTTGGAGATGTTGTGCTTAGAAGACCTATTGAGTATAGAAAGAGCTAGATTGAAGTCACCAAGTATAAGTGTATTATTATCTAAGTATTTCTTCACTTTGGTTATTAATTGATTGATATATTTGGCAGCTCCCACATTCGGGGCACATATACTGAGGATTGTTAAGTCCTCTTGTTGGATAGATCCTTTAAGTATGATATAGTGTCCCTCTTCATCTCTCACTACAGTCTTCGGGGTAAATTTTAGTTTATCTTATATAAGGATGGCTACCCCTGCTTTCTTTAGAGGACCACTCGAATGGTAAATGGTTCTCCAACCTTTTATTTTCAGGCTGTAGGTGTCCTTCTGTCTAAAATGAGTCTCTTGTAGACAGCAAATAGATGGGTCCTGCTTTTTTATCCAGTCAGAAACCCTGTGCCTTTTGATGGGGTCATTAAGCCCGTTCACGTTCAGAGTTACTATTGAGAGATATGAGTTTAGTGTCACCATGATATCTATTCAGTCCTTGTTTTTGTGAATTGTTCCACCGAACTTCTTCTTAAAAGGGAATTTTAAGAGTCCCCCTTAAAATTTCTTGTAGAGCTGCTTTGGAGGTCACATATTCTTTCAGTTCCTGCCTGTCTTGGAAGCTCTTTATCTCTCCTTCCATTTTGAATGAGAGCCTTGCTGGATAAAGTATTCTTGGTTGCATGTTCTTGTCATTTAGGACCCTGAATATATCCTGCCAGCCCTTTCTGGCCTGCCAGGTCTCTGTGGAGAGGTCTGCTGTTACCCTAATACTCCTCCCCATAAAAGTCACGGATTTCTTGTCTCTTGCTGCTTTAAGGATCTTCTCTTTATCTTTGGAATTTGCTAGCTTAACTATTAAATGTCGAGGTGTTGAACGGTTTTTATTGATTTTAGGGGGGGAATCTCTCTATTTCCTGGATCTGAATGCCTGTTTGCCTTCCCAGATTAGGAACGTTTTCAGCTATGATTTGTTCAAATACATATTCTGGCCCTCTGGCCCTTTCGGCACACTTGGGAACCCCAATTAAATGTAGGTTTTTCTTCCCCAGGCTGTCGTTTATTTCCCTTAATCTATCTTCATGGTCTTTTAATTGTTTGTCTCTTTTTTCCTCAGTTTCCCTCTTTGCCATCAACTTGTCTTCTATGTCACTCACTCGTTCTTCCACTTCATTAACCCTCGTCATTAGGACTTCTAGTTTGGATTGCATCTCATTCAATTGATTTTTAATTTCTGCCTGATTGGATATAAATTCTGCAGTCATGAAGTCTCTTGAGTCCTTTATGCTTTTTTCTAGAGCCACCAGTAGCTGTATAATAGTGCTTCTGAATTGGCTTTCTGACATTGAATTGTAATCCAGATTTTGTAACTCTGTGGGAGAGAGGACTGTTTCTGATTCTTTCTTTTGAGGTGAGGTTTTCCTTCTAGTCATTTTGCTCAGTGCAGAGTGGCCAAAAGCAAGTTGTATTGGGAAAAGGAGAAAAAGAGAGGAGAGAAAGAAGGAAAGAAAAGAGAAAAAGAAAAAAGGAAGAAAAAAAAGAAAAAGAGAGAAAGAAAAAAGGGATGGGGGAAGCAAACAGAAATCAAGAGCAAAAACAAAAACAAAAACAAAAACAAAACAAAACAAAACAAAAAAACCACGGGGGAGTATCTTCTGATTCTGTATACTTTAAGTCCCTTTACTTCCCCTGGAACTTGTCCGCCTAGCTGGTCTTCTGGGGGAGGGGCCTGTTGTGCTGATTTTCAGGTGTTGGCACTTGGGGGAGCTTCTCTGCCCCCTGCCTGGTGCAGGGCTCAGTGGGGGTTGTTTACCCCGTGAGGCCCCAGGAGTAACAACCGCAGTGGCGGGGCCAGCTCTGCAGCCCTGGAGTCAGCTCCCGCAGTAACCCCAGAGCTCTCCCTCTGCAGGGGCCTGGAGGCTCCGGGGTGGGGCTGCTGATCTGCTCAGCTCGGGGCAGGAGTGTCCTTGCTGTCCTGGGCCCTCCTGGCCTCTGCCTGTCCCAGGGGGAGGCCAGATCCTGGGCTGTGTCCCCGGCGCCCAGTGCTCCCAGCCTGCGCTGTTGGATTAGCGCTCCTGGCCGGGCTGCTCCCGCAGCCGCGCAGCCCCCTCCGCACGGAGCCTCTTCCTCTGCCCGAGCTCCTCCGAGGTGCTCCCTGGGAGCCCTTTCCAGCGGGGAAGATTGGTGCAGCTCCTGCTTCTCCGGGACGGTGCTCTCCTGTCCTGGGGACACTCGCCCCGGCCTCAGCCCGGCTCCTCGTGGGGCCCCTCCCCCTTGGATGTATTTTGTTTCTTTATTTCTTTTTTCCCGTCTTCCTACCTTGATAGAAGTGCGAACTGTCCTCACTGTAGCATTCCAGTTGTTGTCTCTTTAAATCTCAGGCCGAATTCATAGATTTTCAGGATGATTTGAAGGTTTTCTAGGTAATTTCGTGGGGACAGGTGATTTGGAGACCCTACTCTTCCGCTATCTTGCCCCTCCTCCACCAGTTTGTTTTCTATAGTTAAAAGTCTGTTTCTTAATTTTCCTCTACCTCCATGTTTGTTTATGTTGTTTTTTTTAAATTACACATATGAGTGAAAGCATACAGTATTAGTTTTTCTATGACTGACTTATTTTGCTTAGCATAATACTGTCTAGCTCCATCCATGCCATTGCAAATGACAAGACTTCATTCTTTCTTACGTATTTACCCAAGGAATAAAAAAAAATACTAATTCAAAGGGATACATGCACCCTGATGTTTACAGCATTATCAACAGTAGCTAAATTATGGGAAGAGCCCATATGTCCACTGCCTGATGAGTGGATAAAGAAGACATGGTGTATACACACACACACAAAGGAACTAGGAGAAATTACAAAGACATGGGCTATAGAAATTTTAGTCTAGCGAGAAAAATAGATATTAAAATATGAAGAAGGTATGAAGAATATAGTGTATTATGGTGAGAATATAGGAGATTTTAAATCAGAGTTTATGGAAGGCTTCAGAAAGGAGTCAGGTAGGAGGTATGATTGTTATAGCAGAGCTTAGGCAAAGGGACTTCAGTTATAAAGGCATATATAAAAGAATGGTTTTCTGAGATAGCATAAGTTTTTGGATACCACATGTACTTGTGAATTGTTTGGAACAAAGAAAGTATGCAGAAGAGTGGCTGGAGATGTAGGAGGGGCCTGAATATAATGTTATACCAAAGAGCTTGGGAGTTTATTCTTTAGGACAGTGGGAAGTACTGATTTTAAGCAGGGAATAGTTAGGATAAGATTGACATATTTCAAAGAGTACGTAGACAGCAGAATGTGATACTTAAGCTCCAGTGTCCCTTGCTTATGTGGAAACCCTCGAAAGTCCTGGAATAAGCACTAGCAATGAGTTTTATGGTCAACTGTTTTCTGAAATAGGAGTATATTTTAACTGCAATGGTCTATTTCTACTGTAACTCACTTCTTTACATTTTCCCCTAGGGTGTAGGCACTTTGGAAACCAGCTAAGGTGAAGTTTAGGATTATTTAGAAATTTTTTAAAAAAGAATTATATACGTTGTAAAGATTTTATTATTTTATTCGTGAGAGACACACAGAGAGAAGCAGAGACACAGAGAGAGGGAGAAGCAGCCTCTCTGTGGGGAGCCTGATATGGGACTTGATCCCAGGACCCTGAGTTGAAGGCAGACGCTCAACCACTGAGCCACCTAGGGGTCTCTAAAGATTTTTTAAAGATTTTTAAAAAAAATTATTATTTATTTTAGAGGGACGTCACAGATAGCAAGAGCAGGAGGGGCAGAGGCATAAGGAGAGAGAATCTCTAGCACATTCCCTGCTGAGAGTGAAGCCTGAGCCTGGGCTGGATCCCAGGATCCTGAGATCATGACCTTCGCTGAAACCAAGCATCAGATCCTTAACCTACTGCACCACCCAGGCGCCCCTAGCAATAAATTTTAAAGTAGTTTGTAATTACATCTGTGCAAAACTAAGTTATTGCTAGCCATCCTGGTATAGACATAGCGTTTGGTAATGATCTTCCCAGCGGTTAAAACGCAAAGATAAGGGCCAGGCGTCATATTATGATATACATATACATACCATAATATGTATATGTATATATACTCATTATTTTGTATCTTTTTTAAAGAAGGACACTAAACCACATACATTTCAGGACCTACAAACCAGGGTCTTTACCTGGAGCAATATGAGACAGGACTAACTCAGTAAATTATTGTAGACTTTTTTTTCAGCCTCACGAGACAGGAAGACCTGAACCAAGGAGGTGATGGTAGAAATGGAAGGGAAAGGTTAAAAATGCAAGAAGCAATCAGGGAGTACAATCTAGGGAACTTGGCACCTGTTTTGATTTGGGGGTTTAGCTTTGCAATAGGTTATCGGCGTGAATAGCTGAAAGGCTGGAGGAGTCCCAGTCATGGACAAAGAAAGTTAAGGGAACCGTAAATTTGGGTGGAGGATGAATCCCATGTGGGGCTGTTGCATTTCAGGTGTCAGACGGGTACACAAAAATGCAGGTCTGCGGCCCAGCGAAGCACCCAGGTATTGGGGGATATAACTTATTATTTTCTTCTCCGGAAGCCACTTACCGGGTTTTTGTTTTGTTTTGTTTTGTTGGCCGTTGCTCTCGAGTCCTCAGCGCAGGAAGCCGCAGCCGCTTCCACTCCCCCGGAGCTTCCCAGCGGCGCCGGCTCACGGGCTGTGCGAGCAGCACTTCCGCCCCCAGAGGCACGCGCCCGGCGGATGCACTGCGCAGGCGCCCTGGCGCTCTTAGCCCGGCCGACTCTGGGGGCTCGGGGAGGCTCTTCAGTGGTTTCGCGTCTGCGTGGTTTTTCGCAGGATACCTTTCCGCACAGAGAGAGCATTCTCTTCCTAGTTAACCCCCCTCCCCCAAGCGCCACTTCCCCCTCCGGAAGTCATCGGCACCTCCCTGAGGGCTTTGTAGGTCTCCAGGCACGAGGCAAGCGACGCTAATGAAGATGAGTCAGCGCAGATTTCCCAGCTGGTAAACTCACGACTCATTACCTTTGGTGGTTTTGCACAAAGCCCAGAAAGTTTCGTGAGCTGAGCTTACAGGTCTGGGGTGTCTTTTGGTTCTTCTATATTAAGAAGAATTAAGAGGGAAAATTGTCAGTAAGATCCCTATTTCTTTTATTCATTCATTCATTCATTCATTCATTCATTCATTCATTCATTCATGAATGATAGACACACACGCAGAGACATAGGCAGAGGGAGAAGCAGGCTCCACTCAGGGAGCCCAACGTGGGACTCGATTCCGGGTCTCCAGGATCAGGCCCTGGGCCACAGGTGGCGCTAAACCGCTGAGCCACCTGGGCTGCCCAAGATCCCTATTTCTTAAGCTAGTTTCCTTGGGAAAGGGGCCAGAATCATTTCAGCCTCCTGGAATCCCAAAGTGGCTCAGGCTCCTGAGCCAGCTGGAAGATTGGCACTCTCCTGTGACTCAAAACTTTAAGTGTAGCAGGACAGTTGAAGAAAACCTGACCTCGTTTTTTTTTTTTTTTTTTTTAATTTTATTTATTTATTGATGAGATAGACAGAGAGAGAGGCAGAGACACAGAGGGAGAAGCAGGTTCCCTCTGGGGAGCCCCATGTGGAACTCGATCCTGGGATCCCTGGGTCAAGACCTGAGCGAAAGGCAGACACTCAACCACTGAACCAACCAGATGCCCCTTGACCTTGTTCTTAATAACTGATGTGAAACAGATAAAGATGTATTTTAATGTATGTTTATTTATTTATATATTTACATGTATATTTATTACTTACAAATACGTTCTAAATAAGCCATTCATGGCAGGTTGGCAAAATGTGGTAGACAGTAGTGGTCCAGGGGAAATTTTGTGTTATGTAAGATGACTGGTAACTTATGGTGTGATAGCAACTTGCAATAATTATATCTTGAGCCATGGGTTGAATTAGAAATCTGTCCACTCAAAAAAAAAAAAAAAAAAAAAAAAAAGAAAGAAAGAAATCTGTCCACTCAAAAAAAACACAAAAAACTAAAAAAACAAAAACCTTAACCATTCTGCTCATCTGCCTGAAGTTTTTTCTCCATTGCACTTTTTACTTTGTAATATATAGCATAATTTATTTACTTGTGATAGGTATCATTTATTATTTGGACCACGTGAGACTTAAGCTCCATGAAGGCAGGAACTTTTTTTTTTCTTCTTACTGTTGTATTTCAAAGGCCAAGAACAGCATTGGCCCAAAGTAAGCACTCAACATACACTCATTGAATAGATGAGAAAAGAAAAAGAATATGTTATTTTTCAAAGAGCATGAAGTAGAGCCTAGAGTGGGCTTGCATGATTGGCATGATCTATGTGGAACATAGTTTTGTTCAAAAAATGAACGAATGTTTGTGGAATACCTGGTATGCCCCAAATGATAACTGGCCAAATTTCCCACAATTTATCAGCTTTTCTTCATGAAACATTCTGACATTTTATATTTGGGCCTGTGTGGTTCACCTTCATCACATCTTTTACAGTGGTAGTCTCATATCAGATAAATATTTGTTGAAAGAGCGAGGGAGTGAACTGGATTAAGGCATTAGGTTACCTGGGAATTCATTTATTTATCACATGAACAGACACTTGTTTTATAGAATTATGGCCCACAACGGTAGTATTTTATAAATCAACGTCTTTTTCTGAAGGATTTTTAGGTTTCTTCTATGATAACTTTTAGGTTTTCATTCCAGTGGTCCTTCAAAAATTTAACTTATATATTCTAGGCTATCTGGATAACCAAATACTAACAGGAGGTTTCAGTGTCTTTTGAGCATATTAGCACTAATTAGTGTAGTATTTTGTTGCAGGTTAATAAAATAAAAACCAGAAGGAGCCTTTAAAAACCGTAAAAGATTTATTCACCTTAAATGAAGCCTAAATGACAGTGAACTACTCTATCAGAAGATTTCACAGTAGTTTAAAAGGAGAAAAGAGAAGAATGAGTCATAGTATCTGGTAAAATAGGATTGCTAATGTCAGTACCATATTCTATTCTGAGAGGTGATTTAGTTCGGCCAAGCATAATCATTGGTGTTTTTAAATTAATATTTTAAATTTAAATTTTGTTGAATTTATAGGTTTTATGCACTTATGATTTTGTGGGTGTTTTTTTGTAGTGACAAAAACTATAATACAAAGAATTTGAGCTTAAGTTTATATTTGTACATATTTAATAATATCATAATGAAAATGTTTAAATTAGGAACAGGATACCTTAAAAATGTGTTTTTACTTGTAATGGATTTTAATGAGGTGTTACTTTACTCAAGTTTGTGAAAAATGACATTACAGAGTTTTGAGCTTTAGGGCCCAGGACACAGAATATTGACTTTAATGAATTACAGGTGTGACAGTTCTCTGAAGGAAAGATGTTTCTGCTGCTAGTAGTGCTTGTGCTGTGAGAAATAAAAGAGAGGGATCTTAGGGAAATGTAGAAAGATTGGTTGGAGAAATTTGAGATAAAATTGGAGCTTTCTTTGCAGTTTTGCTTTTGGCTCTGAATTTGTGATTCTCTTTCTTAGTGATTTTTCTCAAATGGCTAAGTGAAATGAAGTGTTTTTGTTTCCAGATTTAAGAGAAGAAAAATGCTAATCAGCACTTTGTAGATAGTGCAAATCTCTGGTGTGGAACACTGGGAGACCTAAAGAGCTGTTTAAAGTCATTGTGATAGACAGAGGAAGGAGTTACTATCTGCTCCCCCTCCCCTCACCCCGTCCCTGGTCCTGCACTGGGAAATAGGAATAGAAAGAAAGGAGTTGAGGGCTCTGTTTTGTTTACTTTACTAGAAGGGGTACTGAGAGCAGCTGTATTTTAGAGTCGACTTTGCTGCCGTGGCCAGAGAAATACTATCTGGAGTTCAGTCAATCTACAGATATTCATTGAGCACCTCTATGTGCTTGGCATTATGTAGGGGGCTGAAGACAGGGAACAATACAGGGTCCATCCATGTCTTTGGGACTTAGGTAAAACTAATACTTGTTGATTCTGTGTATTGTGTCCCTCTCTTTGCTTGGTACACTTTAGTTAAATATGCGTGGGCAATGTGAACATTTTTAGTGCACTCTTTATATTGATTTGTCTGATTTCTGGGATGGAATACAAAGTTAGAAATTGTAAAGGCTCAGATTAATTTGTTCTTATCTTTCTCTGTTTTTAAGGGGTGTTATGAAAGTTGACATAAATCTTCAGAAAGTGGACATTGACCAATGTTCAAGTGATGGCTGGTTTTCAGGAACTCACAAATGTCACCTTAACAATTCAGAGGTAAGAATGTGAAGATAAAGTCCTCTGAAATCAGAAGCTCAGAAATGTATCACTTTAGAATTCTATTGTATTTGTGTGGGTAAGTGAACAAGAGGTATCTTACTGAGAAAGAAAAGTATCCTGTGCAGTTCTGAATGTTGAAATGTGAACTGAAAGAGGGGTAGAAAATTTTATGCACAATAACTGTTTATTTGGGGAGTAAGAGAAAACTGAAACTAAAAATACGCCTGAAGTTTGTATTTAGTCAAAGGCTGACCCTATTCTTCAAAATGGGCTAGAAATTAAAATAGCCATGAAGTGAGAAATCCAGGAGGGGTCAACCAATGCATATTTATGCACATATTTATGCAGTATGATTCTTGTTGAAACACTGATGCTATACATTCAGACATGCTGCCATCTGCTAGAAAAGCAATAAAGTGTGGCAGGGCAATTTGGAAAACAAGGAGAAAACTATTCAGGGTCCTGGATAAGAAATATATATATTTGTGTATGTTTTCCAGTTTTCAGCCCTTGTCTGTGCCTTATTTCATGGGACTCTGGTTGGTAAAAAAGCAGGCATAGAGATCATACTTTTGGAAATAAGACTGCTACTTGTCTTTTGTAGTTTCAGAGAGGAAATGTGATTACATCCTGATTTTATTTCCAGTAATCTATCTCTCAGATCCCCAAATGCTCTGAAACAACTGTATAATAACAATCTTGATCTTAAATACTTACATTATCCCAACTTTGAGTCCATGAATTAGTGAGGAAGATCAGCTTAAAAAATTTATTTTAAATACAGGCAATATTGCCTTAAATGTAGTAATTTAAATCTTCATTTTTAATTCTTGTTCCTGTGAAAGATGGTTTTATACAGTGCATTTTTCTTACTGTTGGATATGATGCTCTTTATTTTTTATTTATTTTTAAATCTTAATTTCAGTATAGTTAATATACAGTGTTGTATTAGTTTCATGTGTGCAGTATAATGATTCAATACGTAGTGCACCACCACAATATCTCTTAACTCTCTTACTCCCTAAAAGCCCTCATAACTCCACATATCCCTCTAATCATCACACATCCTTACCATACCCCCTGACTTCCACTTCCTTAATGCCCCCTCTACGTTACCACACATCCCCTACCCCCTCCCACATTTCTGTACATCTCCGCATAGTCAACCCTTCACAAAGCCCTCAATTCCTTCACCTCCCCCCCAAAATTTGGATTCAGATTATGTAAGTGAAATGTTTCAGTATTATCAATTTTGTAAGTTAAGTCCTCTTTTTGCTTCCTTTCACTTTTTGTTCTTATGATTTTGAACTTTTCTGAGTTTCTACTCCCCTTTGGATGATGCTGGCATTTCTAAAGATACAAATTTCAATCACTGATCTAGCGAACATCTTTAGTCTGATTATTATCTCTATGCCAATAGCGTATACCCATTTAGGTTTGTCTTTTAGCCAGGGTGAAATTTTTTCTGCCTGGGTGTTATAGTGTGGATATTGATCTGTAGGTGCTCATTTCTGTATAGCCTTGTTTCAGTGGTGCTCCTGGTTGGTTGAAATAAGCAGTCTGTCTACAAACAAGGAGGCATTTACTTTTCAGTTTGAGACAATGGCTGCTTGGCTCTGATAATCTTGGTATAGTGGTATTCCCCCCCCCCCCCCCCTTATAGTACATCTATTTGACTAGCTGGTTACATTGCAAGAATCTCTTTCTCTTCTGGAAGATTGATTTACTTTCATTGTACCAGGATTGTTAATTATCTTTTTTTTTTTTTAAAGCTTTCAAATAAACTAAGTTATTTCAAGATAAAATACTATCCTCTGTTCTGGTTAAGAAAGATTATGTTGAAATGTGTGACTTTTTGCATTATATGGGAGCATTATATTTATTAAATCCCTATAAGGAAAACTAGGAAAATATATCCTACAAGACTACTGACAGTTCAGTGAATTTCATTTGAAAATGTTGTCAAAAGAGGCTCAATGATGGGGTGCCTGGGTGGCTCAGTTGGTTAAGTGTCTACCTTGGGCTCAGGTCATGATCCCAGGGTCCTGGGATGGAGCCCCACATCAGGCTTCCTGTTGAACAGGGAGCCTGCTTTTCCCTCTCTGTATGCACCTTCCCCTTGTGCACTCTCTGTCTTACATAAATAAATAAAATCTTAAAAAATATGGCTCAGTGATAAAAAATAACATCAATAAACAGTGAATGTACAAAATGCATATTTTGACTTAGACTCTGGCTCTCTCTATCTACCTTCCCTTGCCAGGTGCTAGAATTGGGAGTGGGAGACAGTGTTCTGGGTTAGGCCCATGAGGCCCTTGATGGGTAGTCTGACTCACACAGGGCTTCCTTGGAGCTCTTCACTCCATTTTGTTGGGCTTCTCTGAGGTCCTTTCATGGGTGCTGGTCACTCTAGGCACCTGCAGCAATTCCATATCCATACCACATCTTCAGTCTGTGGACTAGCAGTGGTCTTTCAGTCCTTCCCTGGGCTGATGTGAGTTAGAGACGAGGAACTGGCTTCTCTTGATCTTGAAAGCAGGAAGAAAAATCACATGTTCAGGGTATTTTTCATCTACAGTGTCTCCTTCATTCTTTGTCACATACCTTCTGTAGTGGACCCCAAGGATCACTATTAAACTGGCTTATTTTGGGAGATAGTTAACATGATTCATATTTGTAGGGTATAGGGGCCTATCTTTATGAATATCCATGTCATTAGAAACAGATACTCACCATGTTTATTGTGGGTTTTAGCTAATGTTTAACATTCTTCTCTTATAAATAGTAGTGGAAGTCACACATTTTAGTTATATTGAGGCAAACTTTTTACTTTTAAAATGTTTCTGATGTATTCAATATTTAGCCTTCCGGGTATCTTAAACCAGAATACTGAGTCTGTTGGAAACAGGTAAGTGGCATGTGACCAATGACAAAAGCCTCATAGCATTTTAAAAAGGCATAGAATGGTTTGTGAGGAAAATAATTTTTTTAAAAGATTTTATTTATTTATTCATGAGAGACACAGAGAGAGGCAGAGACACAGGCAGAGGGAGAGGAAGAAGCAGGCTTCATGCAGGGAGCCCAACACGGGACTCAATTCCAGGTCTCCAGGATCACACCCTGGGCTGAAGGCGGCGCTAAACTGCTGAGCCACCTGGGCTGCCCAGGAAAATAATTTCTCAATGGGTTTGAGTCCTCACAGAGACTAGGAGGCCACCAAGCATTTTTTGAAGGGCATAGTAAAACAGGATCTGGACCGACATCCTGAACTGGATTACAGGATTATTCTGGCTGTTTTTGTAAGGGATCCAGATCATTGCAACAGGGACTTGATCATGTTGTCAGTATTCATTTAAATAATTCTTGGCCTATTTTCATATCATTGTTTGTGTTGAGTACACAAAATCCTCTTGCAGAATGGTTTATTAAAAACATTAAAATAAATGGATATTCATTTTTGTTTTAGATGTTTCTTTTGCTTTGTTTCCATTATAAGAACTTTTTAAAATCACTCTTCAGAGTAGGATGTGGCCCTGAAACTTTTTGATTATATTCTATTAATAAAAGTGGTCTAAGTATCCATCCATAGTATGTGTATTTTTAATCTAAAAGGTATGATTTTTTTCTTGTATTTATAAATTCTGTATATTATAAATTAGAAAACTTAGAGTGAGATAAAGATAAACTAATATTTTAATATAGGTCATATATTATAAAAATTTTATCTTTAATGATAATAAATTAACTGATTCACAATGTTTTAAATCTTAGTTTAATACTTGGTAATGCAGGGGTCCCTGGGTGGCTCAGTTGATTAAGTGTCTGACTTCAGCTCAGGTCCTGGGATGACTTCAGCCCCTTGCATCCGGCTTCCTGCTCAGTGGGGAGTGTACTTCTCCCTCTCCCTCTATTCTCTCTGCCTTTCTCAAATAAATAAAATCTTAAAAAAAAAAAACTTAGTAATGCAATGATTCAGAGGTCTCTAAGTTCAATTTATTTTTATACTTTGTTTTAATGTCTGTCATGGTTGAAAATATGACTTGCAAGGATATGTCATTCCAAATTGTAGAAATAATTTGTTGACTGTGTTTGCTAAATGACACTGTTCATTTTTCAGTCCCATGTACCAATTTTGCAAAGATTTTGGAAAATTCAGCTGGCAGTTTTTCATCTAACCTGATGTCAGTTGGTCCTTACAAATTATTTGGAAAGCTGGGCATTTTAATATTTTAGGGGAATAGGTTAAAAAGTCCACTCACACTTTTATGAGGAATATTTTCAAACAGATTAGGAAATTTTATTTTCAACTCTAAACTATATAGTTATTGAGTACTTATAGTTTTTTTGGCAACAAAAGCCACATAACACTGAAAACGTTTCCAAATATGCATTTTCAAAATGCTCACTTCAGAAGGCTTCCTCATGGATTATTAAACTGTCACTTTTACTTTGAAGGAACAGCTTACATGTGTTTTTGAAAATACCTGCTACATAGGCACTAGTGACAACCACTTGTTATTGTAGAGCAGGTCAGCAAATTTGGAGCATTTGTTTTCTTTATTTTTATTTTTTAAAAAGATTTTATTTATTCATGAGAGACACACAGAGAGAGGCAGAGACATAGGCAGAGGAAAAAGCAGGCTCCCTGCTGGGAGCACTATGTAGAACTAAATCCCAGGACCCTGGGATCCTGTCCTGAGCCGAAGGTAGACGCTCAACCACTGAGCCACCCAGGTGTCCCCATTTTCTTTCTTTAAAAGAGTAATGCATAGTCTTTGAGTTTAAAAACAAGTAGCTCCCTTTGATATAATCAGAAAATTTTTGTGTGGGAGAAGGTCTTCCAGGTTATGCACCATCTCATTTTGAAGAATTGTAAATATTTTATGATTTAAAATAATATACTCTGTGAATCCACTTAGACAGTCAAATGTAAATGCTCATACATGGAAATTTGAAAACAGATGAAGGAACCAGTTAACCACTGTTGATGCCCGGGAACACCTAGATTTCCTTCAGGATACCTCACATGACTTACCAGTATTGTCATATGGCATGTGGACCGAGTAAGAGCATTAATACCTATTGAAGCCTTAAATTAGTAAAGCTTGATTTTTTTAAATAAAAAGGTTAAACATAAAATAGAAATTCTACTATTTTCTTTTCACATGTCAGTTAACCTCTTGTGTCCTTCTCTTTAGAGACTACTCCTTGAGGTTATTAGATTTACAATTCCATCTAGAATCACCAGAATGGTTGTGTTGTCAGCTAAGCCAATGGTTTTATAAAGCTCTGAGATAGTTTTCTGATACCTCTTTTTTATACTGAATGTATTAAATGGGAATCCACTTATAACTCTTTACTACTCCATTAGATCTAAGTTAATTAATTTCTAAAGATACATTTTTTGCAAGTTGAAAATGTCAGAAAGGATGTCCTTTAGTATGCAAGAAAAGAAGCTTAATGCAAAAATCTAAGGAAAGCAGGAGTTAATCATTCTGTTTTGGAAGCCGTCTTATAAACAAAATATAGCTTACTCATTTGGCTACAATAGGATTTAGAGTACTTTTCCAGAGATGTCTTATTGAATTCAATTTGACTGAGTGAAATTGCATAGAAATAGCTGTATGTTGTTCTCATCTTGTGGCTGCAATCGACTGCCTCTTCTTTTCTCTTTAAGCTCTTCTTTCCTCTAGAAAGTTTCTGCTTAGAAATATTATTGTTCACCTATCTCTAGAACTCTGTTGTTTTATCCAATGGTTACTAGCTACATTATGGCTATTGAAATGTAAATCAGTTAAAATTAAACAAAATTAAAAATTCAGGTCTTTCCTAGACTGATTTTAAATGCATGATAGCCACATGTAACTAAGGCTACCATATTGAACAGTGTAGTGCACAGCTGTGCTCTAGAATATGGTCTAGCTTGTAGTATAGTCGAAACACACAGATTATTGAAACCCTTCAGATCTCTGAATTTCCTCTTATAGTAACACTGCTTTTAAATCCACCAGGGGACATTAAAGGACAAACTTGAAATGAATTTTGGCCTATGCAGGCATTCTTATGATCTATTTTATTATTTCAGTTCAAAATAAATATTGAGAAACTTGCAAACTATTTTTAATGCCATCATTTTACACTGAAAATGGTAAAAATCTTCAGTAAATGGAGAAAAATAAATATTGACAGTCTTTTAGATGTCTAAATTTCTTCTGTATTTGTAGTAAAACTTTTCTTTCCCTTCATTACTAATACAAAATGTGGTTAACGTGAAGTTATACTCTCCTGCTAGGATATAGGGCAATGATCAGGTATTTGTTCACTGGTGCTTAGCAGTACCTGACACATTTGTTGAATTAATGGAGGCAGCCCACTCTCTTGCTAGATGGCCTCCCTGTAATGTACAGCCACTGCTTTTGCTTTCTCCCACTGGAATTGCCCAAAAATAGTTAAACATTTTTTTCTTCCTAGTAGTCCTTCATTGAGCTATTTGAGGAATTCTCTCAGTCTGCTTCTAAGTCTTCTTTCTTCTAGGCTCAGTATCCACTATTTCAGTCAAGTATCCTTGCTTTACTAGGCTTAATTTAAAAAGGCAATACCACTACTGTATGGATCCTCATTTGTTTCTGAAGTTCATAAAGCCCTAACTTGTGTGATTTTGTTACATAGTCCTCCTTACTTAAATTATTAGAAACTTATTGTATTTTCCAGAGTTTTTCAATATGCTCCTGAGATTTATTTAGCCTAGATACTCTGGAATTGTTCTCAAAGTAGGGTTACTATTCCAAAATAACAGTACTGGGGCACCTGAAAAGTCTAAGGGAAAGCTGGCTTTTCTGCTTACAGAGAGGTTTTCAGCAACTGAGCCAAGAGTTCAACAGTGGCTATCGCCACCTTGTGGTTGGGGGAAAGAGAGAGGCAGGGATGGGACTTAAAGGGAGTAGGGGAGGAAGGCAATCTCTGAGGGGTAAATCTAAAATCACTGTTGGAATACTGTACATATTTCCATATGCCTAGTTGAAAGCTGGTTTGTATGTTAGATTCTGGTCAAATCTTGGACCACTGTTTCTAATATTGTCTTGTGCTACCCAGTTCTGACTTTAGTTTGTTCACCTCTAATTAGGTATCTTAGGCTTCTCTGTTTAAGACTCATTGTAAGTTTGCTGAACAGT
The DNA here is from genome assembly GCF_053574225.1 of Canis aureus. Taxonomy (NCBI): domain Eukaryota; kingdom Metazoa; phylum Chordata; class Mammalia; order Carnivora; family Canidae; genus Canis; species Canis aureus. The sequence continues at coordinate 7,658,523 of NC_135615.1, read as the reverse complement.
TGTTCTTATTAATACTTATTATTATGATTAACAAGATAGTTGTTTTCTTTTCCATGGGACACATTTTCTAATAGATCAAGTTCATTGTTTTCATTATTCATTCAATGTATATTTATTAGCAACTGCTATATTCCAGGTACTGTTGTAGTGTCTTGAGATATACTGCGGTGAACAAAACAAAGGAAATCCATAATTTAAAAGAAATCCTTTCATTCTAGAGGGAACCAGACAGCTTAAAAATATATCAATTGATGTTAACTTTTTAAAACACCAACTTTGCTAAGGGACTGAAATACCATACATTAATTTTTGAGACACAGGAATGAATAATCCTTATCATAAAAGACAAGTCTTTGCACATCTTCCAAAAGTACAAGAATTTACCTATTGAATTGGCAAACAGTAAAAAAAAAATTATAATGCTCAGTGTTGGTTAGGTTTTATACAAAATGGACATTCTCATACATTATTGATAGAGATGCAAATTGTTCTCAAATTTTCTGGAAATATGGTAAAAATGTATCCCCATTAGGAATTGCATTCTTTTTTGGTCCCATTTACTTATTTTAGAGAGAGAGTACAGGGTAGAGGGAGAGGGAGAGAATCTCAAGCCGACCCTGTGTGAGCAGAGCCCAAAGTGGCTCAATGCCATGACCCTGAGATCACGACCTGAGCCAAAATCAAGAATCGGATGCTTAACTGACTGAGTCACCCAGGCACCCCAGAATACATTTTTTATATGACTATCTTATACTTCTTGTTATTTTCTAGGAAATACATAACAGGATAATTCTATTTTGGATTAGGAGTAAGCATGTATGGGGAGTTTTAGGTTATAAACTACGTTTAACTTCGGGGATTGGATATGAGATTATGGGATATTGTCCTATGTCGGTGTCACTTTTAGACATAATACATAAGCATTGCATTAAGTAACAGCTGTGAGAATCCAGTGTCTATCTCACTGAAGAGAGGAATTAAGCTTAGGCTTTGGATTTGTGTTTAAGTCTGAAGCTGTATGGAGGAAGTCATTGAATAGAATGACATTAACTTGCAGTGAAAGTTGTAGCAGTTTATTGCAGGATTTTATTTGGGGCCTTGTGCTGGTCAGCAAATTCATCAATTCTTTGAAAAATGATACAGGGGACAAATAATTAAGAATAACAAATTCATCAGAAGTTAAAAGTCAGAGACTGAGATTTTGCTGAGTTGGAGAAATGGACATCTTTATCAAGGTGAAAGTTAATGGGAACAAAGGTGAGATCCTGAATATGAGTACAAAACTCTTTTTGAACATAGTAAGAATGAAATGGTTTAGTTGTAACACATGTAAAAAATAATATTTGGGAGAACAGTTGAAAGTTCAGCCTGAGTCAGTGGTATGGTGTGGCTGCAAAATACCTATAGCAAAAGCCAGGCTTAGTCTTTGGTTGTTCTCTAGGTATTGGGAGATTCACATCTCACTGTATTCTAAACTTAACAGAAAAAATACCTCAAATAGTGTGCCAAGGAATATAGAAATTGAATATATAATATTAGTAAGGGCTTTGAAACATTGTTTTTTGGAGACTCAAATTAAAGATGTTTTGCCAGGGAAGAGAAGACCCAGAGATGATCTGACAACTGTTTTCAAACATGAAAGTAGCTATTATATGACTATTTATGTTTTTTTTTTTTTCTGAAAGGACTCAGGGGCTAGGCTGTGACTTATCAGCAAGCTAGTAGGAACAACAGAAGGCTTTCTTTAGTTCAGTGTAAGTGGAACATTTTAACAATCGTAATTCTTCAAAAATTGAGAATATGTATTTTTTAAACATGAAACTGTAAATGTGAATTTGGAGTTGTTTAATCACAGGTGACCACCTGATGAGGAAGCTATAGATTTTAGTATTTTCAATAGTGAAAGATACCACTTGACAGAATTTTGCAAGGCTCATAAAAACTTAATGCAACATGGCTGTATCATTGGATTTGTTGCCTCTTAAAGCTTCTCTGCGATCCTAACATTTTGTACTCCTAGGATACTATAAAGGAAAACACTAACAGGTTCTTCCATCCAAAAACAACACTCAGATTTTCCTTGCATTCATAATACCCTGAATGCTCACACTGCCTGTGGTTGTGCCTGAGATTTCTCAAACCTGAGATTTTCTGTTTTTTTCTCTCTGATGATGGCAAAGCAAACTGTTATTCATCATTGCCACCTTCATTTGTGCTAGTTTATATGATTCTATTCACAATTACTCATTAAGCAATTTGAGTCTCATGATGCAAGACACAAATTTTGATGGAAGTGAAAAGGAAAAGCCAAAAGATGTTTAGTTGACTGTCAATCTGGGACAATCTGAGCCAGAAAGGAGGCAATATGGGGGAATGCCATTAATTTTTCTTTAAGCTAATCTGCTTCCTTTGCTTATGAAAGACTCAGATACCTTAGAGTAGGAGATAAACCCATTTTTCAGCTATGACAAGTTCCTGATATTTGGTATCTGTTCTTCAATAACACTCCTTTGTATATATACCTTATCACTGGATTGTATCACTAACCTTGAAGTTGTTGACCTAATGTTGGGACCTTTGGAGTATATGAATTATAATGTACAAAGGGGAGTGCTCCCTATCTATTCAATGTGAATAGACTCTCTGGATAGATGGATCTATTTATATCTGTCCATGTATCTATATCATCTCTCTATTTATCTGAGATATGCAATCATTAAGACTTGATTTTAGGTTTCTGTTTTATGAACTTTATGGACTACATAAAATGTTTCTCTAAAAAAAAAAACAAATTCTTACAAGATCTTATTTATGAATGCTGTAGGTACAATCACTTGATAATATTTGTTGGTAACTAAGTTTTCTTTAGCCCAAGCCTGAAGACTCTATCAGATCCCCAAAAAGGAAGTGTCCTGTTGATACGTTTGTTTTTCAGTCTCTGTATAAGAAAATAATTATTTAATAATAATAGGACATGTTTATTTAATGATTATGCTGCAAACTAGGTATGCTTGTTTCTATTTTCTAGGTGAGGAAATGAAGTCTTACAGTGGTTTTAAGTAACATGACTAAGATCATAAGACCAGGAAATGATAGGTCAGTAATTTAAACTATAGGAAGGTAGTATGGTCGACCTCCCTTATCTGTGTTTCACTTTTCCACAGTTTCAGTTTCCTGTATTCAACTGTGGCCTAGAAGCAGATGGCCCTCCTTCTGACCTATTGTCAGAAGGTGAGTGGCAGCCTGATGCTATGCCCCAATGCTTATGTCACTCACCTCACTTCATCTCATCACGTAGACATTTTATCATCTCATATCATCATAAGAAGGAGGGTGAATGAAATACAACAGCATATTTTGTGAGAGAGACACATGTTCACATAACTTTTATTGCAGTATATGGTTATAATTGTTTTGTTTTATTATTAGTTATTACTGTTAATATTTTGCTATGCCTAATTTATAAATTAAGCTTTGTGGGATCCCTGGGTGGCGCAGCGGTTTGGCACCTGCCTTTGGCCCAGGGCGCGATCCTGGAGACCTGGGATCGAATCCCACATCAGGCTCCTGGTGCATGGAGCCTGCTTCTCCCTCTGCCTATGTCTCTGCCTCTCTCTCTCTCTCTCTCTCTCTGTGACTACCATAAAAAAAAAAAAAAAAAAAAAAAGCTTTGCTGTAGGCATATATGTATAGTAAAATAACAAAACATGATATATATAGAGCTTGGTACTATTTGCAGTTTTAAGCATCCACTGGGGTTCTTGGAATGTATGCCCTGCAGGTAAGGAGGGACTGCTGTATAGCTGACAATTTGCTGTTTGGAAAGAGAGTTACTGACTGGTAGTGACCCTGGGCTAGTACTATTAGTGTTGTAGTTTTACCCATGGGAGCTCAGCTGGGAGGCATGCTGGAATCTTACGTGTATGGGAAATTAGGTATAGAACTGATATAATTTTTGGGTGGCCAAAACAAATTTCTGAAAGATGTGGCAAGCTTACATACAAATTTGGATTAGGGTCAATAGACAGAGGGTTCCATCTTGTAGGTTTGTGAGTGGCTACAGCAGAAGTTTCTTGCTAGTGGTGATACTTTCGTTTCAGTGTATGGCATGACTTGGGATGGTAGAAATGTCCAGTTTGAAACAAGATTTAAAGGATATGATCCATCTCATTAGAGGTTGGTGAGGGCTGTACATACTGTCTGGGCATCAGCTAAGAGGGCAGGTATTAAGGGAAGGGACCTACTTCCCTTCCCAGGAAATTAGAATACAAATCAGAATGTAGAAATAAAACAAAGGTGAATATGGAGGATTGCAGCTCTCTGGGTACAGAGATGACAAAAGGATCCACTATGTTTATGATCATATATAAATACATTTAGACACTATTGCTGAAGACAAATGCCTTAAGTGCTCCCAAACTTCTCTGTGACCTAGGATTAGAGTGGGGCCCAGATTAAAGGTGGGAAATTAACAGCATATTCAGCCAACTAGAGTAGTCTGGGGCAACAGAATTGACTTGCATACACCATGGATATGAACTCAAAGCAACGGACTTTCTTGATCTTCTCAATTTGGTGAGAGAAGCTAGTGAACATATTTGGAATATGTAGCTAAGATATAATGGAGCCAATCAGGAGGAAAAAAACCTACCTATTAAACCTTTGCTTTTGTCATATTCAGTAGCAGAAAAATTGCTACTTGTCCAATTCTAGATATGAGAAGCAATCAGAATATACAGTAAGTGCTTGAGGGTGACTTTTTTGGGGGTTAAATATAGCTTTGCATCATTAGCTTATGTGGGAAAAAATCCCATTATGACAGCAAATCAGATCTAATCTGGCATTCCCTCTGCTACAATTATATAAAATATGGTGGAAACTTGTCAAAGCTTTCAGCGAGAAATGAGGCTACTGATGCTTGGCAGCCCCCTTTTTGAGCACAGTGAAGAATCACGTTGCCTAGTTACAGCCCTTGGCTGATTTATAAAGCTTTAACTATTATACAAGAGTTAAACTCTATTCCTTGATATCTTTTTTCCCCCTAAATGAAAAAGCCTTATTTACCACCTTCTTAATTTTTTTTCGGTGTCTTTACCAAGTAATTTATGTGTATTTACCCAAGGGAAGTTTCAATTTATCATTATTTTTCCCTCCCCAGGGTTTATAGATTGAGAGAGATCAAGTGGGTGGTTGATGATACAAGCAGAACATAAAGTATTGAAATAACTTAAGTGCTTTTGCCCTCAAAGTAATGTGCAAGTGTCTATTTCAAAATTGTTTGTCTTTTGAAGTCTTTGTGTTTTCCCTCTCTTTAGGCTTATTCATAGATTGAGTTGCTATTGTCTTTAAAATGCACAAGAATATATGATATAGAATTATATTTTTGTATTTCAAAATGTAAAGTCACATATAGGTGTATGGAGGGATGTAGGGAACACTGAATGTAACCTGATGAAACAGGAATAAGAGTAGAGGCTGGGATTGGTTCCCAAACACTGAAAACAGAAGAATTAAGATGAAAAAATGAGAAAAAACTATAAATGGATGTTTACAGCAGTTATTATTGTACATCAATTAGAAAAGTGTGTGAGGGGGATCCCTGGGTGGCGCAGCGGTTTAGCGCCTGCCTTTGGCCCAGGGCGTGATCCTGGAGACCCGGGATCGAATCCCATGTCAGGCTCCCGGTGCATGGAGCATGCTTCTCCCTCTGCCTATGTCTCTGCCTCTCTCTCTCTCTCTCTCTCTGTGTGTGACTACCATAAATAAATAAAAAAATTAAAAAAAATTTAAAAAAAAGTGTGTGAAGGGGGAAATGTCTGATGTATCAGAATCCATTTCAATGGGATAAAAATACTCAAGGATTCATCAGTGTGGGGGAGATATTAAGAAGCTTTTGTTTCATGTTCTGTTTCCAGAAAGTAGTATCTTTATACTATTTTAAATATGTGGCTATCCATGTCATAGTTCTTCAGGAAACAGAACTGTCCCTAAGAAGTGCTTTCTATTATCTTGCCATAATTATTGTATTGAAGTAAAGCCATGACCTAATCTTTATTATAAAATTATTTCAGTAGATTTTACTATTGGCTTGTCAGTACAATGTCTGTTTTATTCATTCATAAGCAGTTTTTCCTGCTGGTGCTTACAATTCCACGATTACCTGAAGGGAGTTCTATAGAGTTGATTCTGTATTTACATTTGGAGATAGGATAATGTATAGTGGTCTCTCCAGGCTTGGCTCCATTGAAATTCTAGTTCTATTGAAGCCCTAAATTCATAAAACTATAAGGTGAGGTACTGTGCTTATGCGTTTCATTTTGATGTTGGTCTGCAAATCATGTTCATTTTCCTCCTTTTAAAATATGTTTGTCTAATCCAGTCATTTTCAAAGTGTAGTCCTATGACCCCTGGGATCCTCAAGACCCTATCAAGGCAATTTGTGAAGTTGAAACTATTTTTGTAATAATTCAAAGACATTACTTGCTTTTTGAACTATCCATTCTTTTATGAGTATACAGAGGCCTCATAAGATGTGATATAGAAACAGATTAAATGCAAGAAGAAATATGAGAATCTAGTTGGCTAGATAAGCCAGACTTTAAGAGATTTGCAGAAATGTAAACCAATGATTTTTTTGTTTGGGAAAATAGTTATTTTTCTTTTCTTTTCTTTTCTTTTCTTTTTTTTTTTAAAGATCTTATTTATTTATTCATGAGACACACACACACACACACACAGAGGCAGAGACACAGGTAGAAGGATAAGCAGGCTCCATGCAGGGAAACTGACATGAGACTCGATCCCGGGTCTCCAGGATTAGGCCCTGGGCTGAAGGTGGTGCTAAACCACTGGGTCACTGGGGCTGCCCTATAATTATATTTCATAAATACATTATTTCTGTTAACATGTTATGGGCTTATTGTTATTTTTAAATGAATTAATAAGTATTTTCAAAATTTCTCAGTTTTGATATCCAAGATAGTAAGTATCAGTGGATACTTAAATAAAAGCTCTTTAGGATTCTCAATAATTTTCAAGAGTGCAAAGAAATTCCAAGACCAAAATGTTTGAGAGGTCTAATCTAGTGTGTTTATAAACTACTGTATGATTCTGACTTTGACTCTATTTCCTTGTTTCTCTTTCTTTCTCTTCCTTATTTGATAGTTCTACTGACAGATTTCTATACTCCATCTTTCCCCTCAATCTTACCTCTTGATAATTTAGCCTTATACCCCACTGAGCTCAGCCTAGCATCCTCAACATTGGCAGATGACAGAAAGACAGTAATAACAGTTAATATAGCAATTTGTCTTAAATAAAATATTAAGTTTCATTTGCCTTTCTAACTATATTGACTGCATTTCAGGTAAAAATCATCACATGTTATTTCACTTATTAGATGATTTGAATAAAAAATAAACTTTCAAACTTTTCATTTGATTTAATTTTATAGCAAATTTTACCAAAATGTCAAAAGGTGGGATATATTATATTTTACCCTTCCAATTTTCATATCAGAATTAAAAAAAAAAGATTTATTTATTTATTTTAGAGAGAGAGAGCATGCCAGGGGGACGGGCAGAGGGAGAGGGTCTAAGGATAGGGTGAGAGAATCTCAAGCAGACCTCCCTGTTGAGCACAGAGTGCAACTCAGGGCTAGATCTCATGACTTAGAGATATTACCTGAACCAAAATAAAACGTCGTACATTTAACTGATGGAGCCACCACCCCAACGCCCCTCATATTAGGATTTTAATTGTAAGTTGAATCATTTACATACACTAAAGCTTGCAGAACTGTATGGATAGAATTCTGTAGCCCTAAAGACCAATAAAAGACCAACGTGTCTGTCTAGCTAATGCTGTTTATTAAAAAATAGCATAATCAAATATACCTGAAAATTTTCCTTTGAAGATTTGTCTGAAATTTTACTTATATCATTGGGTAAGCTCCTTAACTTTTATTTTTAATTAATAGATTGTGAATTCAGTAAATATCATTTTTTGTGTGTTCAATCAAGACATTCTTAAGATCAAATGAGTACCATGTATATGTATAAAGTGAAAAGTCAATTTAGTATTTTATTTCTTTGTTGAAATAGAGATTCCAGATTATTTTTTTGTTTTTTAGTGAAAGACTTCTTAGATTTTTCTTTAAATAGGTTAAATATTTGATTGGTAGCTGTACAAAGATATTTAGTTACCTCCACAGCAGTGATGTGTGTGTTGCAGCTAAGGGTGGGGTAATGAATGTGGATGAGTGGAAATGAAATCCTTTTCTCCTGGGTCAGGATTGATTAAGTCTTCAGTTATAAAAGTGCTCGGTAGCCATGTCTCTCTGGTGGCAGTGTGTTGAGCTTTCTCTTTTCCTCTCTCTCACATCCAGTCACTTGCAAAGTGTTATCAATTCTGTCTCAGTAGCTCATGTTTGTTTTCTTCTCTCATTCTTCCTGCAACTGACTTTGTTCTAGTACTAATCATTTCTTGCTTGGACACTTCAGTACTCTCCTGTGTGCAGTTTTATTTCTCTCCAATTCATCATCTGCACTGCTGCTAGGGTGATTAAAAAATGATATGATGATAACATCATATAAAATGTATGTACAGTATTGTATAGTACTTTTTTTCTTGAGATAGTGTTGGATACTGGTTAAAAGTGCTAGCTTTGGATTCAGACTGCCTGTGTTTCCTAACCTATGCGCACATTTCTTTAAACGGAAATAATACTATGATGTATGTGAAGTGCATTGCTCGGTACATTCTCTATAAATATTAGCTATTTTCCATAGCACTGTGTATGATTGAAATTATTAGTTATTTATAATTATATATTTATATCTGTCTTCTCTGGTAGACTACTATAAGTACCATGAAGGCAAGAAGCCACATGGCAGAGCAGGTTCTCTCCTATGTGTCACCTTTAATGCTGTATTAAAATTACTTGATTACTGTCAATTGCAGTAACTACATTTATTGGATGCATGCCCTTTCACTGTATCATGTGTGTATGTGTGTATACATATGTTCATGTATAAATATGTATAAAGGTATAGTTAATCCTCAAAACAGTCCCAGAAGATACTTCTTTATTTTAATTTTATAGATGAGGAAACTGAAGCTCATATATTCTTAAAAATTAATTTAGATTACATCTCAACTAAGAATTTGGGCCAATCAGTAGCTGATGCAAGAGTATCTTGAGGCAAAGGCTGTGACCTATTCATACATCTAATGGTAAGGCTGTTCTTGTAGTTTGAATTCATGTGTAGTACCATATTCAGTAGAGTAGCTGTTATGGTCCCTGGTGTCAACACTATATCACACCTATAAGAAAGAGTTAGATGAATTCTACCATTGCTTGCCAGGTGTTCCATCTTACTTCAGGAATGGAAAATTTAAGGCAGAGAGTAGTTATTCATGGTACTCTTCCTTGTATCTGAAAACCTTCCTGGATACATATATTATAGGTATAACTTTAATTTGTTTTATATTTCACTTCGCTTAAATTTACTTCATTGATTTCATTTACTCATTGTAAGCAGTTCTAATTGAAAATGAATAGAGGTTCAATTAAAATTGATGGTTTTAATTCTTATTAGGGAACTTCTATTATTACAAATGTGATAATCAACTATTATTTTTAAAATCAAATAAAAACTGTGAATGCCATAATGACTTAGTTATGTGCTTTAGTTTCTATTGTTTTCCATTTGTGATAGATGCATTTTGTAAAATGGGTGTAAAGAATTCAGAGTAGGTGGCTCCACAAATTGACTAGTGATTATTCTCAATTTGCTATTGTCAAGTGTTTTTGTCACTTATCTAGATTTGAAAGAATGAACAAACACATGATGCTTTTAAAAACTGAATTACTCTTTCTTTTGACATAAAAATAGAGAGCTTTGCGAATACTATTCAGCTGAATTTTCCTCCACAACCAATCCACCAAATTAAAAATTAGATAATTTTCTTGACAGCAAGTTTTGCAGTGTATGTAAATGTATAATTGGAGAAGCTTATCTTCAACAATTTTTAGCCTTCTCTTTTCCTGTACTCTCTCCAGTATTGGACATTAATTATTTTTTGTCAATTTGATGGGTAAAAAATTTGTGCTTAATTTTTCCTTCAATTTGTGTTTCTTTGATAACTAATAAGTGTGTGTGCATGTGTGTGTGCATATGCATACTTGTAAATAAGCAATTTTATGAATATAATTATATATATATCTGGATAGTTTTGACTAGATAATATATATTTTACTATGATTTCTCAATTATGCTATCTCTAAGCCTACAAATTAAGTCTAAAAACAGAGAAATGGAGATGTGACATTTTATTAGTAAAATCTCAAGTTAAGCTTCTATTCATTAGTTATATTTTCATTATCCTTTTATCTGAAGCTAAAAGAGAATTCTTTTTTTTTTATTAGTGAAACTTCAAGTTGAATCTTCCCTGACAGAGGCAGAAATCTAGATATTTAAATGTTTTGTATACTTTTTGTACCGGTTGTCAATTTATCTCTTTGCTCCATATCCACCCTTCTTTGCCCTGCTTTGTGATATTGGAGCTGAGCCCTATGAGCATTTCTGTTTTGCCAGGTTGGACAATGCTAAGCTTTTCAGTAGATGGCGTTGGAGAGACACTGAATGAAGAAGAGGCTTTTCTTCCTGGTTCCAAAATGCCTTTTTATTCCTGCTCCAATAGTGAGCTGAAGCCAGTGGCATGCCAGATACCCAGTGTCCCACACTTTCTCTCCCTTGAGTTTTGATGGTACTCACAGTCAGCTGGGGACAGCCAGTAGGACACATCTTCCAGTGTTCCAGTGAGTTGCGTTAACACCCTCTCAACACCCACCCACATGCCCCTTTCAGGAGGCATTCTTATACTCTTTGCAGCATCTTCTATCTTCTTGAACATATGATGTTTTATTTGTAATAGCTGTTTAATAACACCTTCTACAAATTCTATCAACTCTATGATTTCTTGGAATTCTAGCCACTTTGGCCTTCCTGGACTACCATCCCTGTCTTTTCAATTTAGGGATACTGCTTAATTTGCCTCTTTCTGTGTTGCAGCCTGAAAAGTCTCTGCAGTAAAGTAGGGCAGTCATAGGGATTACCTCATTTTTCTCTCCCTCCCAGGGAATATTCTGCTTTGGTTGTTGTGAAATGACGTTTTATTTATTTTTTTTCCAGTTTTTTATTTGGTTGAGACAGCAAGGTAAATCTGGTCCTTGTTCCTCCATTATGTTTGGAGAGGAAGTCTACTTCTTTTAAATTCTACAAATTAAAAAAAATAAATTCTACAAATTAGAAAGTATTATGATAATTAATATTTTAAAAATTGCTTACATTAAAAAATGCAGACTTATCATTGTGTTTGCTGCATATTAGGTCGTCCTTCTAGAATCCTTTTTATTTTTCCTGGAGTACAATCTTTGGAGGTTCGCTTACTGATGTCTCTTGGTAGTGAACTTGGTAGTGAACTCTATTCTTATATTTAAATATTTTTGTTTTATTATCATTTATTTGTATTTTATCATCATTCTTTTATCATCTTCATAATATAGCAAAACAACATTCATATTATGGTAGTCCCAGAAAGAGAAGAGAGAGAGAAAGGGACAGAAAATTTACTTAAAGAAATAATGGCTGAAAATGTCCCAAATCTGGGGAGAGATAAGGCCATCCAAGGACAAGCTCAAAGATGTCCAAATTAGATTCAACCCAAAGAGATTTTCATTGAGATGCATTATAATAAAAGTCTGAAAAATCAAATACAGAATTTTTAAAGCAGCAAGAATAGCTTGGCACATAAAAGGGAATCCCGGTAATGCTATCTGCAGATTTCTCAGCCCAACCTTTCCGGGCCAGGAGAGGATGGGATAAGATATTCAAAATGGTCAAAGAAAAAGCTGCAAACCAAGAATACATCACTAGCAAAGTTGTCCTTCAGAAATGAGGGAGACATAGACTTTTCCACACAAAAGCTAATGAAATTTATTACCACTAGACTGTCTTACAAGAAATGGTAAAGGAAGTTTTCAAGCTGAAATGAAGGGACACTAATTGGTAAACATGAAAACATATGAAAGTAGAAAATTCACTAGTAAAGGTAAATATGTAGTCAAATTCAAAATAATATTGCAGTGGTGGTATATAAATCACATATCCTAGCTTATAGGTTAAAAGATAAAACTGTTAAAAATAATCAGTGCTACAATATTTTATTAATTCATACACAATATAAGGAGATGTAAATTGGGACATCAACAACAAAATGTGAAAAGGGGGCGAGTAAAAGTGTAGAACTTCTATTATGTGATTGACGTTAGTATAAGCTTAAAATAGACTATTGTAACTACATGATGTATTATGAAAGTCTCAAATCACAAAGCTAAATCCTATAGACACATAAATGATGAAAAGAATAGAATAAAAGTATACCACTACAAAACATCAATTCGTAAGAAAGTCAATGAGAGAGGAGAAAAAAGGAACAAAAGAATTGTAAAACAACCAGAGAGCAATTAACAAAACGGTGATTGTACCTTATCTATCATTAATTACTCTTAATATAAGTGCTTTAAATTCTCTAATTAGAAGACATAGAGTAGCTGAATGGATTAAAACAAAACAAAACAAAACCCCCTAACTATATGCTGCCTACAAGAGACTCACTTAAGCTTTAAGGATACTTATAGGCTGAAAATAGATAGGAAGAAGATACTCCATTCAAATGAAAACCAAAAGTGCAGGGTTAGCTATATTATATCAGATAAAATAGACTTTAACTCAAAAGCTATAACAAGAGACAAAGAAAGCCCTTATACAACGATAAAGGAGTTAGTTTACCAAGAGGCTATAACTATAAATATATACACATCCAGTATTGGAGTACCTAAATATATTAAACAATTATTAATATATTTAAGGCAAAAATAGACAGCAATGCAATAATAGTAGGGAACTTTGATACACCACTTTAAACAATGGATAGATATTCCAGACAGAAAATCAGTAAGGAAACACTGGAGTTGGATTATACTTTAGACCAAGTGAACCTAACAGATGTTTATAGAACATTTTGTCCAGTAGTAGTACACACATTCCTCTCAAGCATGCATGGAATGTTTTGTAGGATAGATTACATATTAGGTCACAAACAGATAAATTTAAGAAGATCAAAATTATATCAAGTATCTTTTCTGACAACAAGAGGAAACCTGGAAAATTCACAAATATGTGGAAATTAAAGGACACATTTCTGAACAATAGGTCAAATAAGGAATCAAAAGAAATCAAAAGGAAAGTAGAAAAATCTCAAGATAAATGAAGATGGAAGCATAACATACCAATACTTAGGGGATGCAAGAAAAGCAGTTTGAAGAGGAAAGTTTATAGTAATAAACACCTGTATTAAGAAAAAAGAAAGATCTTAAATAAACAATCTAATTTTATACCTTGAGGAACTCTAAAAGGAAGAACAAACTAAACCTAAAGTTGGCAGAAGGAAAAAATAAAGATTAGAGCAGAAGTAAATGAAGTAGAGAAGTAGAGATTATAAAGGTACTAGAAAAAATCAATGATAAACTTGTTGAATCACACCTGGAAGTGATGTAACATTGTATATTAATTATGCTTCAATAAAAAAAAACCTAGATGAAACTAGAAATGTTTCTTTGAAAAGACAAACAAAATTGACAAATCTTTAGCCAAACTCACCAAGGAAAACAGGATTTAGGAGACAGGATTCAAATAAATAAAATAAAATATGAAAGAGGGGACATTACAACTGATAAAAAAGAAATACAAAGGATTATAAGAGACCATTATGAGCAGTTATATGCCAACAAATTGGGCAACCTAAAGGAAACATATGACCTATCATGACTGAAACATGAAGAAATAGAAAATCTGAACTCATTGATCACTAGTAAGGAGATTTAATCAATAATCAAAAACCTTCTAACAAATAAAACTTCAGGACCAGATCGCTTTCCAGATGAATTCTACCAAACAATTAAAAGAATTAACACCACTCCTTCTCCAACTCTTCCAAGAAATTTAAGAGGAGGGAACATATCCAAACTTACTTTATGACGTCAGAGTTATCCTGATACTGAAGCTGGATAAGGACACTAAAAGCAATGAAAGTGATAAGCTAATATCTCTGATGAACATAGGTCTAAGATCCTCAATGGTATAATAGCCAAATTCAAGGATCATACTCCATAGTCAAGTGGGATTCATCTCTGTGATGCAAAGATGATTCAACATATAAAAATTAATAAATGTGATATGCTACATTAACAGAATGAAGGATAACAATCGTATTATCATCCAATAATGCAGAAAAGGCATTTGTTAAAATTTAACATCCTCTCATGATAAAATTTTTTTAAAAAAATTAGGTGTGGAAGGAATGCACCTCAATATAATAAATGCACCTCAATATAATAAAGGCAACCCCAAAACTAAAACCATACTCAGTGTTACAGAGTTAAAAGCCTTTTCTTTAAGATCAGGAATAAGACAGGGATGCCCACTCTTGCCACTTTTATTCAACATAGTGCTAGAAGGCCTAGCTATGTGATTAGCCAAGAAAATAAAAGATATCTAAATTGGAAAGGGAGAAGTAAAATTGTTTGTTTGCATATGACATGATCTTATGTAGAGGAAATCTTAAATATTCCATAAAAAAACTGTTAGAACTAATAAATGAATTCAGTAGAATTTCAGGAAACATAATCAACATAAAAAAGTAGTTGCATGTCTATACACTAACAATGAACCATCTGAAGAGAAATTAAGAAACTTACTCATTAACAATAGCATCAAAAATAATAAAATGCCTATGAATACATTTATCCAATAGGTGAAAGGCCTGTAAATGGAAAACTATAAGACAGGGAATGAAATTGAAGGAAACACAAATAGTTAGAAAAATATCCTTGTTCTTGGTTTGGAAGAATTAGTTTTGTGAAAATGTCCATACTACCCAAAGTGATGTACAGATTCAGTGCAATCTCTATTAAAATTCCAATGGCACATTTTACAGGAATGGAAAAAAAAATCTTAAACTAGCCCTTTATCTGATACGTCATTTGCAAGTATCTTCTCCCATTCTGTAGGTTGTCTTTGAGTTTTGTTGACGGTATCTTTTGCTGTGCAAAAGCTTCTTATCTTGATGAAGTCCCAATAGTTCATTTTAGCTTTTGTTTCTTTTGCCTTAGTGGCTGTATCTTGCAAGAAGTTACTGTAGCCGAGTTCAAAAAAGGTGTTGCCTGTGTTCTCCTCTAGGACCATAAAGTTGAGGGTCCACTTCTGGATTCTCTATTCTGTTCCATTGATCTATGTGTCTGTTTTTGTGCCAGTACCACACTGTCTTGATGACCACAGCTTTGTAGTACAACCTGAAATCTGGCATTGTGATGCCCCCAGCTATGGTTTTCCTTTTTAAAATTCCCCTGGCTATTCGGGGTCTTTTCTGATTCCACACAAATCTTAAAATAATTTGTTCCAACAAATTAATATTACTTAATATTTAGTTGACCAGAGCTCCCTGTGCTTCCCCATTGAGAATGATATTTGCTGTGGGCTTTTCATAGATGGCTTTTAAGATGTTGAGGAATGTTCCCTCTATCCTTAAACTCTGAAGAGTTTTGATCAGGAATGGATGCTGTATTTTGTCAAATGCTTTCTCTGCATCTGTTGAAAGGATCATATGGTTCTTGGTTTTTTTTTTTTTTTCTGATATGATGAAACACGTTGATTGTTTTATGAGTGTTGAACCAGCCTTGCATCCCGGGGATAAATCCTACTTGGTCATGGTGAATAATCTTCTTAATGTACTGTTGGATCCTATTGGCTAGTATCTTGTTGAGAATTTTTGCATCCATGTTCATGAGGGATATTGGTCTATAATTCTCCTTTTTGGTGGGGTCTTTGTCTGGTTTTGGAACTAAAGTGATGCTGGCCTCAGAGAACGAATTTGGAAGTACTCCATCTCTTTCTATCTTTCCAAACAGCTTTAGGAGAATAGGTATGGTTTCTTGTTTAAACGTTTGATAGAATTCCCCTGGGAAGCCATCTGGCCCTGGACTTTTGTGTCTTGGGAGGTTTTTGATGACTGCTTCAATTTCCTCCCTGGTTATTGGCCTGTTCAGGTTTTCTATTTCTTCCAGTTCCAGTTTTGGTAGTTTGTGGTTTTCCAGAAATGCATCCATTTCTTCTAGATTGCCTAATTTATTGGCGTATAGCTGTTCATAATATGTTTTTTAAAATCGTTTGTATTTCCTTGGTGTTGGTAGTGATCTCTCCTTTCTCATTCATGATTTTATTAATTTGAGTCTTCTCTCTCTTCTTTTTAATAAGGCTGGCTAATGGTTTATCTATCTTGTTAATTCTTTCAGAGAACCAACTCCTGGTTTTGTTGATCTGTTCCACAGTTCTTCTGGTCTCGATTTCATTGAGTTCTGCTCGAATCTTTATTAACTCTCTTCTTCTGCTGGGTGTAGGATCTATTTGCTGTTTTTTCTCTAGCTCCTTTAGGTGTAAGGTTAGCTTTTGTATTTGAGTTCTTTCCAGTTTTTGGATGGATGCTTGTATTGCAATGTATTTCCCTCTCAGGACTGCTTTTGCTGCATCCCAAAGATTTTGAACAGTTGTATCTTCATTCTCATTAGTTTCCATGAATCTTTTTAATTCTTCCTTAATTTCCTGGTTGACCCTTTCATCTTTTAGCAGGATGGTCCTTAACCTCCATGTGTTTGAGGTCCTTCCAAACTTCTTGTTGTGATTTAGTTCTAATTTCAAGGCATTATGGTCTGAGAATACGCAGGGGACGATCCCAGTCTTTTGGTATCGGTTCAGACCTGATTTGTGACCCAGTATGTGGTCTATTCTGGAGAAAGTTCCATGTACACTTGAGAAGAATGTGTATTCAGTTGCGTTTGGATGTAAAGTTCTGTAGGTATCTGTGAAATCCATCTGGTTCAGTGTATCGTTTAAAGCTCTTGTTTCTTTGGAGATGTTGTGCTTAGAAGACCTATCGAGTATAGAAAGCGCTAGATTGAAGTCACCAAGTATAAGTGTATTATTATCTAAGTATGTCTTAACTTTGGTTATTAAGTGATATATTTGGCAGCTCCTACATTCGGGGCATATATATTGATGATTGTTAAGTCCTCTTGTTGGATAGATCCTTTAAGTATAATATAGTGTCCCTCTTCATCAATCACTACAGTCTTTGGGATAAATTTTAGTTTATCTGATATAAGGATGGCTACCCCAGCTTTCTTTTGAGGACCATTTGAATGGTAAATGGTTCTCCAACCTTTTATTTTCAGGCTGTAGGTGTCCTTATGTCTAAAATGCATCTCTTGTAGATAGCAAATAGATGGGTCCTGTTTTCTTATCCAGTCTGAAACCCTTCGCCTTTTGATGGGGTCATTAAGCTCATTCACGTTCAGAGTTACTATTAAAAGATATGAGTTTAGTGTCATCATGATACCTATTCAGTCCCTGTTTTTGTGGATTGTTCCATTGGACTTCTTCCTAAAGGGGAATTTTAAGAGTCCCCCTTAAAATTTCTTGCAGAGCTGATTTGGTGGTCACATATTCTCTCAGTTCCTGCCTGTCTTGGAAGCTCTTTATCTCTCCTTCTATTCTGAATGAGAGCCTTGCTGGATAAAGTATTCTTGGCTGTATGTTTTTATCATTTAGGACCCTGAATATATCCTGCCAGCCCTTTCTGGCCTGCCAGGTCTCTGTGGAGAGGTCTGCTGTTACCCTAATATTCCTCCCCATATAAGTTAGGGATTTCTTGTCTCTTGCTGCTTTAAGGATCTTCTCTTTATCTTTGGAATTTGCAAGTTTAACTATTAAATGTCGAGGTATTGAACAGTTTTTATTGATTTTAGCTGGGGATCTCTCTATTTTCTGGATCTGAATGCCTGTTTCCCTTCCCAGATTAGGAAAGTTTTCAGCTATGATTTGTTCAAATACATATTCTGGCCCTCTGGCCCTTTCGGCGCCCTTGGGAACCCCAATTAAACATAGATTTTTCTTCCTCAGGCTGTCACTTATTTCCCTTAATCCATCCTCATGATCCTTTAATTGTTTGACTCTTTTTTCCTCAGTTTCCCTCTTTGCCATCAACTTGTCTTCTCTGTCACTCACTCATTCTTCCACTTCGTTAACCCTCGTTGTTAGGTCCTCTAGTTTGGATTGCATCTCATTCAATTGATTTTTAATTTCTGCCTGATTAGATCTAAATTCTGCAGTCATGAAGTCTCTTGAGTCCTTTATGCTTTTTTCTAGAGCCACCAGTAGCTGTATAATAGTGCTTCTGAATTGGCTTTCTGACATTGAATTGTAATCCAAATTTTGTAACTCTGTGGGAGAGAGGACTGTTTCTGATTCTTTCTTTTGAGGTGAGGTTTTCCTTCTAGTCATTTTGCTCAGTGCAGAGTGGCCAAAAACAAGTTGTATTGGGAAAAGGAGAAAAAGAGAGGAGAGAAAGAAGGAAAGAAAAAGAAAAGAAAGAGAAAAAAAAATAAAGAGAAGAAAAGAAAAAAAAGGGGGAGGGATGAAAACAGAAATCAAAAAACAAAAAAATAAGGGGGAGTATCCTCTGATTCTGTATATTGTAAATCCCTCGACTTCCCCTGGAACTTTCCAGTGCTGCTTGGTCTAGATAATAATGATCAATAACTTGGTATAGATAATAATTTGTTTTTCCCCTATCCGTCTAGCTGGTCTTCTGGGGGAGGGGCCTGCTGTGCTGATTTTCAGGTGTTAGCACTTGGGGGGCTGCTCGGCCCCCTGCCTGGTCCAGGGCTCAGGGAAAGATGTTTAAGCTGTGTTTAGATGTTTAAGGCCACTGTGAGGCTCAGTGGGGGCTGTTTACCCCGTGAGGCCCCAGGAGGAACAACCCCAGTGGTAGCGGCCAGCTCTGGAGCCCTGGAGTCAGCTCCCGCAGTAACTATGGAGCTCTCAGCCTGCAGGGGCCTGGATGCTCCGGGGGCGGGACCGCTGATCTGCTCAGCTTGGGGCAGGAGCGTCCTTGCTGTCCTGGGCCCTCCTGGCCTCTGCCTGTCTCCGTGGGAGGCCGGATCCTGGGCTGTGTCCCCGGCGCCCTGTGCTCCCAGGTCTGCGCTGTTGGATTTGCGCTCCCGGCCGGGCAGCCCCCTCCCCGCAGAGCCTCTGTCAGAGCCGCCCCCGAGCTGCTCCCAGGCCGTGGGGCGTGTGCTGCAGTCCTTTAGGGATCTTGGCGCACTCTCCCCGGGGCGCAGGTGCTCTGTTAGTGTCCCAGGGAGCCTGAGGGCACCCCCGCCCTCCTGGGGTCCTGCTCTAACTCCCTGCGAGCCAGGAAGATTGGTGCAGCTCCTGCTTCTCCAGACGGAGCTTTCCTGCCCTGGGGACACTCGCCCCGGCCTCAGCCTGGGTCCTCGCGGGGCCCCTCCCCCTTGGATGTCTTTTGTTTCTTTATTTCTCTTTTCCCCGTCTTCCTACCTTGATAGAAGCGTGAACTCTTCTCACTGTAGCATTCCAGCTGTTCTCTCTTTAAATATCAGGCCAAATTCGTAGATTTTCAGGATGATTTGAAGGTTATCTAGGTAATTTGGTGGGGACAGGTGACTTGGGGAACCTACTTTTCTGCCATCTTGCCCCTCCCCCCGATGTTTTTGATTCTTGAAACCAATAACTTCTATATTTAACCTTCTTTCTCATGGGTTTTTGGTTTGCTTATCCAGAGATGCGTGTTTATTTTGGCACCACAAATGAGTTTGGGCCTGCTGTGGTCACTTTGATTCATTAGTGCTATCATTCTCAGCAAACTTTGAAATGACATTTCATACTTACTGGCTCCTTGGGCATTACCTCTTAGTCATTGCTTTAGAATTTTTATTTCTAAACTAGACTTTCTCTCAACTACTAGTTCCAATTATTGTTGGAGAATGACATGGAAATGTCTTTAAAAGCATCTTTGTTCATCAAGATATCCAAAAGGAATGCCAGTTGAATGGAAGGGGAAGTAGAAGAGGAATCCAAGAGAGCAATTGGTACAGTTGACACACTGAAAAGGCTTGTCCTAGGTCAGGTCTTTATGGGTGGCCCCTGGCTCAGGTTATGACTCCTGTGAGTGAGTCCTCTGAGTGAATCATAGGCTATAATCACCTATGGGATTCAGTGACTGTTTTATGCAACTGCCTTATAAGTTGAGTGAGTGCTCACTCACTGTACACTTAAGGTAGAGTATTCAGAGAGGAGGCAGAAAAGATTAAAAACAACAACAACAAAAGAAAACCTAGAAACTATTGATCTATTTCTGGAATATGACCTATTCTTCAACTGAAATTGAATTCTAGTTCCATTGTGTGTATGAATGCTCCTGTGGGGTGGGTGGGTGTAAGACTCAATCTTGGTTTGTGACAGCATTGACAATCTCCAAGGTTGTGGTAAAGTTCTTTAGAAAAAGAAAAATCTTGTATGTTTAAAAAAATTGCTTACTAAACTCCTGTCATGAAACTTTTTAAAGAGTAGACAAAAGTGCAGTTTTATCAGTTCCAACTTTGTCCTCTCTTCTGAGATTTTGGAAATTATATTTGAAATGTAAATAGCAGGTGTAACTTTTATAATTTTTAAGGACTATTGGAAGAGTGGGAAATGATGCTGATTGTGAAATCAATTCTAAATCTTAAAAACATTGAAGAACTATATCAGATATCTATGAAAGTTATGAAGTGTTTACAGTAGCTATTTTGACATTAAGTTATGCATTATTTGTTACTATTGAAAGATACACTAAATTATTTTGAACTTTTGTTGTAAAATACAGGTTTTTAAAAAATTTTATTTAGTTTTTCCCATTAAAATTAGCAAGCAGGGGCAGCCCTGGTGGCCCAGGGGTTTTAGCGCTGCCTTCGGCCAGGGCCTGATCCTGGAGATCTAGGATCGAGTCCTGCGTCGTGCTCCCTGCACAGAGCCTGCTTCTTCCTCTCTCTCTCTCTCTCTCTCTCTCTCTCTCTCCCCTCTTTCTCTCTCATGAATAAATAAATAAAATCTTAAAAATAAATAAATAAGTAAAATTAGCAGGCAGGGCTACCCTTGGTACACAGCCATGTCTCTCCTGATGACAAATGTAATCTAAAGTGATCGATTTTTTGAGGATCAATTCTTTAATAAAGATGGTGAATGAGCCCCCTAAACCTCATGTAAAGCCTGTGGCCTACTCTCCTTGTGAAAAACTCACTTATAGTGATTTCTTAAATGACTACAAGGACTTTTTCTAAAAATTTGACTCAAGTTTAATTTCAGAAATGATTTTTCTGAACTTCTGATTGAGACACTATCAATAAAAAGCTAAACATTTAAAAGTATTTAAAATTAAAACTTAATATTCATGTTCAAAGGCTGTGAACTAAGCATTATGGGAGATAGAAGGATAAAGACATAGCACCTGGTTTTTAGGAGCTTGAGGTTTCTCTGTGACTGGGGATAAGGAGCATACGTGAAACAAATAGTGCATAAGCAATTAATGTTCAGTAAAGAAACTTTTGCATACTAGGAGACCTGGCATTTAATTTCTAGTGACTTCTTCAGAGAAATAAAATTCTTTTTATACATTTAAAGTTACTGTTTTATGCAACTGCCTTATAATTAAGGATTTTTAGATATGGCACTTTAGCAAACATAGGATACTTTCTGCAGTGTCTTCTGCTCAATTAATGAGGAAATTCATGTGTCCATTAATAGATATTGAAGAATGGTCTCCACATTAACTGATAACTTTGAAAACATTCCTTCAGAAGCCTGAGATATTTCAGCGTGGGTCAATGATGTCTTTTAGGCAACTTGGAAATTTTGGAGAATGTATAACAAAAATGGTACTAGAAGATCTGATTTGCTTTTTCCGCCATTCTAGTACTAACTGGAACCATTCTCTTCTTCCTGGAAAGGTCATCTATACAGTGACTTTTCCTTAAGATGACAACATGTTATTTAGTGATTTTTAAATTATTTCATCAAATATATCACCAAACTATTACCTTAAAATACCTTTGAACCCTAAACTTAGTCTTGCACAAAATAATTTCTTCAACAATCTATACTAAATTTAAAATTTAATTTCTTCATTAGAATAATTGGACAGGGGGTTCCTCCTTGGGAAGATTACTTATTGAAGCTAATACTGAGAGATATTGCTTGCATGCTTGAAAGATCTATGAAAAATCATCCTCACATTCATTGAAAGCTTAAATAAGAGGAATCCTAAATCTACAGTTCTACTTTCAACTTTAAGGAGATTGGAAAGAGGTTGATTATTATGAGTAATGTCACTCAGAATCTTATTTGATAACAGCAGCGGTAATTATAGAAAGTATGTTAATTTTCGCAAGCCTGCTGTGAAGAAGATATTGGTAAAATGTGATAAATTTTTCCAATGAATGAAGCTCTAAGCATATGAGCCATGATGAAGCCATGATGAAACTGTATATATACAGTTATAGTTTATAGTTTTTGGGCTGTGCTGCCATTAATGATGTATAGAGTGGCTCTGATTTGTTGATAGGATAACTATCTGAGAAAGAGAAGTTTTCCTTTTGATAGGAAATTATGAAATTTGCCTTGGGACAAAATGAGCAAACTGAATATTGCCCATTACTTTTTGCCAATTTAGTAATTATGTAAAAAATTGCAGAAGAATGAGGCAATCCTCTAGGAAGAGGAGCAGGAGAAAAAGCAGCTTTCTCCCCCGGCCCCATTTGGCCCCTGAAAATACTGCCTGCAGGAATGTATCTGTGAGGAGGAAGGGCAGGTCCTCTGCCCAGGTCTGCTAGGTGAATATCCTCTTTCCATCAGGTCAGTAAAATGCTTTCTGATCTCAAAACAACAGCAACAGCAACAATAACACACCTAGTACATCAGAATGGTAAAATTGTAGAAACCATAAACAAAGTTCTGTTCTTGATATTTCCAAATGATTGTCTCTCGTCTAACTAGCATGTAGCTTGCTTTTTCCAACGGAAGGATAAAGAATGTATGAATCCAAGAGCTTTGACTACTGTATGCCATTCACTTATGGATTATGAAAAACTTCTGTGGCTAAGTACTAAAGAACATGGTGTTTTTAAAGATTTATGCTGCCACCTGTACTTTGGGCTTTGGCTCTTTATTATATTTGTAAAATACTATCTAAGAAAACCAAGGCTGCTTATGTAAGTTAGTTATTTTATTCTGTTGAAACACCCACAAAGATTCCTTGACAAAAGCATTTTTTTATGATGAAACACAATGAATTGATTTGCAAAACCATATGAGCCAATATTGACTCTAAAAATAGGTTTTTAAAAATACGTAAAATGTAGCAGATCCTGAAGAGCAAAGCTTCTTATTGCACGACAAAAACATAACTGTTTTAGTTTAAAATAGTATTGTTACTAAAGAATTTTGGTTTGCTTATTTTTTTTTAAATAGTTGGTATAAGTTTCTTTAGATATTTTGCCAGGCACTGAATCAGAAAATTCTGAAAGCCTCATAAAAGAACAAGGTTATAGGAGTTCAATAAATTATAAAATAACAAATAATTTAGATGTGAAAAAATAAATTCTACTTCTAATACTATTATTGCATTGATATTATTACATTACATACAATAAAACAAGGAATTTCAAGAAGGGCAGTGGGAAAGGCAACATATTTTAAAGATCTAGATTCAGAATACCTTGTTATTTTTGTTAGAAAGCAATTGAGTATGTGATTGTCTAGAGACTAAAAATGCTTTTGAAAGTGTATTGGCATAATGTGTTTGATTACAGATTATTTCTAAAGGTTTTAGCAAACTGACTTTCTCCTCTTTTAAAAATATCTAACTACTAGATAAATTATAAACCTACTTTTTCGAGAGAGTTAGCAAATTTGGAGGCACAACTACTTTAATGCTGTTCTTGAAATCAACATAGAAAGTCTGAGGTGTAGTCCTGCTGAATTTCCTGAAAATTCTTGCTGCAGATTTTGTAATGACATCAAGTGTTCTATGGGTCTGGACTCCTGCTATTCCTGGATGCTATATTCATCAACCTCTCCAGTTGTTTGAATGATTCATATTCATTCTTTCTTCCCCTCTGTCTCTCTGTGTCACTGTCTCTTTATCTCTCTCTCTGTGCAAATAGCTCTTTGAGAGCAACTCTAATGCA
Source organism: Canis aureus (assembly GCF_053574225.1). Taxonomy (NCBI): domain Eukaryota; kingdom Metazoa; phylum Chordata; class Mammalia; order Carnivora; family Canidae; genus Canis; species Canis aureus. Next base: position 7,634,321 of record NC_135615.1, on the reverse strand, counting down.
GTACTACTTCCAGTAGATAATTTTTAAGTGATAGCTGAATTTTGTTTTATTCCTAGGTCCTCTTATAGCTTCAGTGTATCTCAAAGTCTTAGCCTTGGCCCAAGTCATGAACTCAAGGTCGTGAGAGTGAGCCCTGCATCTGGTTCCATGTTCAGCATGGAGTTTTCTGAAATTCCCGTCTCCTTCTCCCTCTGCCCCTCCCCTATGCTCTCTCTAAAATAAATAATTTTTTTTAAAAAAAATATTTATTTATTTATTTGACGGAGAGAGAACAGGCACAAGGAGGGGGAATGGGAGAGGGAGAAGCCGACTCTTCATCGAGCAGTGAGCCTGACATGGGGCTTGACCTGGGATCATGACCTGAGCTGAAGGCAGACACTTGACCAACTGAGCCACCCATCACCCCATAAAATAAATAAATCTTTAAAAGAAAATTGCTATTATGACCTGAAAATAATATGAAGATATTTAGAAAAAGATCTGTGTTTATTTAGAGATAATGTCCAAGAATCTGTTTGAATTTAGCATACCTTATCATGTATTCCATATGGAGAATCTGATCTTTAAAAGTAGAGTGCTTTAAAAAAATAAATAAATAAAATAAAATAAAATAAAAGTAGAGTGCTTTAGTTGTCATCCTTGGTCATCCTATTCCATGCCTTAGTTAAACATATACGTATGCTCAGCAAATCTACAGATGAAGCAAAGATAATAGCATTGGTAAATGTATTATAGTTACAGAAATGAGATCCAAAAAATATTCTAGCAGAATAAAAGCAATTGGCTGAAGTTAATGAGATAATGTTTGATAGGGATAAATACAAAGCTCTACATTGCTGTTTTTCCTAAGGGAAAAACACTGTCTCAGGTGCAGATTGGTGAATAGAGATGGCTTAGCATATGTCTTAATAAGTGTGAAAAAAAGACTTAGGAATTGTGGTTAACAGTGGTTAACAGAATTCCATGGTTGCCAGAAAAAGCTGATGGGGCATTTAAAAGTATAGGAGGTCCTATCTTTTTAATCAATAGAGTGAGTAAACTGCCTCTGCTATCTCCTTTCCTTTTCTGACTTATCCAAAATAATTTCTCAAGTTTTGAAAGCATCTTTTATACTTATGTATTAACATTTTTCTGTTCTGCTTATTAAATATAAATCACTTTGTATTCATATTATGTCATCAGTTTTTACCAATGTTTATTTTGAAGGCCCTTAATTTTTAGCTACAGTTTGCAAATGATGTAGGTCCATTTTCATATGGGTGTATCATACAATTAGTACTGTTTCCCAAGTTTTTTGTCTTTCAACCAAGCCTTGTCTTCTGTGCAACAGGATTAGGGAAAATGAACAGTATGAAAAATTCTCCCCTCTTGCTCTCCTAGTGCCTCTGGATTTTAGGGTTGTGTAAATGCCTTATTCTACAAAATAGAAATAAAACGTGGTTTTACCAGTTGATTCCAAGGCTATATACTTGAGAAATAAAAATAATCTAGTGTCTAGTGAGCTAATTCCAGCAAATTTTAGCTACCGGAGAATTTCACTTGGTACCCAGAGCCAAATGGAGAAATCTAAAACATTTAAGACAAAAAACTTTAAGCCGATTCTTAAACTAGGCATAAGAAACTTCTCTTTTAGGCTACTAGATCATCTCTACATAAAGCGTGCAGGCATGAATTTGCTCATTCATTTATTCATTTCTCTTTTTTTAAGATTTTATTTATTTTTTCATAAGAGACACACAGAGACAGGCAGTGACATAGACAGAGGGAGAAGCAGGCTCCGTGTGGGGAGCCTGATGTGGGACTTGATCCCAGGATCCTAGGATCAACAACCTGAGCTAAAGGCAGATGCTCAACCACTGAGCCAGCCACTCAGGCATCCCTATTCATTTATTTCTGCATTCAAAATATACTTAATAAAACTTAGTTGAACTATAAGCACTGTAATAATCCCTATATCTTAATTTTCTAGTTTAAAAAATAAAAATGCTTCAGTACAAGATGTCTATTGGACCTGAGGCCTCTTTTAGCCTTTAACATGGCTGCTAGACTGACTGACTTCCTCCCTTTCTCCCTCCCTTTCTCCCTTCCTCCCTCTCTTCCTTTTTTATTATGAAACCTGGTATGCATATAAATGAATGTATCTTAACAGAGTTAGCAATAATATCAACAACAATAATAATACAAAGATCCATGTAAATACCTTTCAGCTTCTAAAATAAATGTTCGATACTGGTTTCTCCCCAAATGCATCTTCTTGCTGCTTCCTATTCTCTTTTCTAAGAGAGATTTTTAAGAAAACCTTCGAATGTTTCTTTGCTGTTCTCCATAGTTTTATATGTATATCTTTGAACAATAACATTTTTAGTTTTGATTTTTGTAATTTATACTTATATTTTTTTCAATTTATTTTTTAAAGTTTTTTATATTTATCCTTATGGATGTATATAGATATATTCATTCATTCAATTTTGATGTTGCATACTATTCTACTGTACATATATACCATATTTTATCAATTTTGTAGTCATCGAACATTTATATTGCTTTCAGTCCTTCCTCCTACTTTTTTTTTTTTTTGGTCTATCAAGAACAGTGCTTCAGCACATTCTTAGACATATATCCTAGTGCATGTGTGCAAGAATTCCTCTAAGTAAAGGAATTGCTGGGTCACACACTAGACAGATTCTCCTTTTTATCTGTAGTGCCAGAGTGTTTCCTGAAGTGGCTCTACCAATTTGTATTCTCACCAGTGTTGTGAGAGTTCTAGCTCTCTGCCTCATCCACAGCCTTTGGTATTGTCTAATTCTTTAATTTTGATTTATATGGAGGATGTGAAATGGCATCTCATTGTGGTTTCAACTTTCATTTCCCTGCCTACTAATGAGATAAACTTTTTATTCTTATGTTAATTGATCATTTATGTTTCTACCACATGGTAAAATGACTATTTTGTTTTTTCTACTTGCCTTTCATGTTACTCATATTATTGATTTGTAGGATTTAATTATATATCATATATATAAATCCTTTGGTGGCTTAATGTGATTATCTTATGTCTGATTGTGAGTTGTATTTTAAAAATTGTCTTGATAGTGTCTTTGAGGAATCAAAGTTAATTTTATTAACTATTTAAAAACTTTAAGTTTTTATGATTTGTGCTTTTTGCATTTTTTAAAACAAATCCTTTCTTACCCCAAAATCATAGAAATATTTTTCTGTAGTTTCTTCTATGAGTTTTAAAATTTTGCCTTTCCTATTTAAGTTGTCTACTTGGATGTGATTTTTGTTATGGCAGGAGGTAGGAATTCATTCTAACTTTTTTTTTTTTTATGATAGTCACAGAGAGAGAGAGAGAGGCAGAGACATAGGCAGAGGGAGAAGCAGGCTCCACGCACTGGGAGCCCGACGTGGGATTCGATCCTGGGTCTCCAGGATCGCGCCCTGGGCCAAAGGCAGGCGCCAAACCGCTGCGCCACCCAGGGATCCCTTTTTTTTTTTTTTTTTTTATGATAGTCACTCTAACTTTTTTTTTTAATATCAATCAGGAGTCAGCAAACTTTCTGTACAGGACAAAATAGTAAATATTTAAGGCTTTTCAGGTCATACAGTCCCTGTTGTAGCCCCAAAGCAGCCAAGGACAAAACTTGAATGAATGGGCATGGATGTGTTTTAATGAAATTTTTTACAAAAGCAGGAGGCTTTATTGGATTTGGTCTATGGACTGTAATGTGTTAGTCCCCGATAATGGGTAACTAATTGTCTCAGATAAATTTTTTTTTTTCCCACTGATGTTCAGTGTCTGCTCTGTTGTATAATATTTCCATATATGTGTGAGTCTGCTTCTGGGCTCTATATTTTTTTATTGTTTTAGTTGTTCATTACTGTTCTGTAATCCCACTTCCTAATTATTATAGCTTTATTATAAAGTTTGATATCTGGCAGGGCAAAAACTCCTTCCTGATCTTCTTTAGATGTGTCTTGGCTTTTTTTGGCTATCTCTTTTCTACATGAATTTTAAAAATCAACTTGAGTTCTATAAAAACTCCATTTAGAATTTGATTCAATTGTATTACATCCATTTGGGGAGAACTAAGATTAGAATACTGTATTCCTATTCCTATTCATCTCTCCTTTTATTAGGGTCATCTTTAAAGTCTTACACTAAGGTTTATGATACTCTCTTAGATCTTGCATATCACTTTTTAGATTTATTCCTAGTTACCGTTACCTATCTTTGGTGTTACTATGGTAAATGATATCTAGAAGTTGCATTTTCTAACAACTGTTGATGTATAGAATTTCAGTCAGATTTTACATGCTGATTTACCAACTCAACCCTCTCAATAATTCTTACACTTTTCTTTGGGGTTTATTGTCTTTGTACAATTATAGTTTTCTTTCCACTCCTCATATTTTTTATTTTATTCTAGCCTTTAGTGCAATATTGAATAGAGTAATGAGAATAGGAATCCTTTTATTTTCCTTGCTTTTTAAAGAATGATTCAACTTTTTCACTACTTTGCATGATATTTGTGGGATTTTTTTGTTTTGAAGATATACTTTATTAGGTCAAGGAATTTGCTTTCTGATAGAGTTTTAGGTTTGATTCTTTATCTTTTTTCCTTATGACTCTCTCACACAGAAGCTTATTTTTTCTTATCTTGTGGGGCCATCTCTCTCAGAATATTATCTGTAGATATCTTTTAAGCCTTGATCAAAGTGTGTTCTTTCAAGAGAATTGTGTTTGCTTTTGCTAGTGTGGTCACCATCATCTCAGGAGCTCTTCAAACTAACTTTTGGCCTAAGACTTTTTAGGCCACTCAGTTATTATGAATTCCTATGCAGGGTAGATTTTTTTCCCTTTTTTCCCAGAGAATCCAGAATTAAGGCTAACAATGACTTGTATTATTCTTTTGGTGGGATAGTTTTTGGGTTTCTCTTCTCCCCCCACTCTCATGTTCTGAGACTGTCATCCTTTGAAAGCATCAGGTTTACGAGACTTCTCTAGTCTGACCTATCACTCTAAAAGGGCCTTTGGCTTTGTCTTCTGTTTTTTATATGTAACTGATTAGAACTCAGGGTCTGGGTTAGCCAGAATTGCCATATACTTCAAAGCAACTGCCAGTTCCCATGCTATTTATTTCTGAGGATTTGTGAATTCTTATTCTGGCCTTTGAGGAATTCTCTTAATTTCTTGTCAGATGGGCAATGCATTAGAAAAAATTTTAATATCTTTTATTTAACATTTTTAGGTGGGCTATACCAAGAGGATATTCTGTGAACATCAATTCTGCTGTACAAAAACCAGTATTTCCCCTTTGATTTTACTTATGATAATAGCCTCCTGTCCTGAGCTGTATCCTACCTGACCATGGCTAACCTTTGAATCAGTAGCTCTCAAACTTTGCTGCATATTGAAACCACCTGGGAAGCTTTTTAAAAATCCTGATGCTCAGGCCACACTCCAGATAAATTACATTAGAGTATCTGAGACATTAGTAATGGTTAAAGCTCCCACAGGATTCCACTGTAAAGTCAAGGTTAAGAACAACTCCTTAAAACCTGGCTGCCCATTTTGATTCATGTCTATTCCTATTCACCTGCCTTTCACTTTTCTCAGCCAGACATTTTATTTCTGAGGCCAGGTGACCACATTCACAGAAAACAGTTTTCCAGTGCTCTTGGTCCTCTTCAAACTAATATGCTTTTTGTGTAACTAAATCTACTCTACCTGTGGTCAACTGAATAAGAAAATGTTCAGCTTGTTTTATTTTTCTTTAACATTCTGGTTTTTTCTTTTATATCTTTCACAGTATGCTGATGCAATTTTGTTTTCCTCTGCTGAGAAAATTTTAGTGCAAAGTCTCTTAATTTGCTAATTAATTCTGATAGACTAGTTTCAGAATCTCAGCAAATCAGTGTGTGATATGCTTAGATTATGAATAGTTTAGCACAGAAAATGATGCAATTTCAATGGAATAAATTAGAGTCAATTAACATGGCAGAGTCAGTTATCTTTTTGAATAATGCAGATTTGTTCAGAAAAGCACTCTGTTTTATTTGTAAAGTGATCCATGCTTTTAACCACTATGACTGCCACCACTCTTTTCCCTTTGGAGGTAATAAAAAAGGAGAAAATAAATAACAAGAACAGCTAGGCCAGATGTAGCAAAACAGAAAGGTAGGATTGTCACCAGATTTTATTTTAGGTCAGAGTATGTTAATTAACCATAGCATGTTATTAAAACACTATGTTTTATAGCTTTAATGTAATGTTTAGAGGATCTGAAAATGTGACAGAATTATAAATTTATAATTATTTCTTCAGGGGAAGTAATCATGACATTTCCTGTAAGTAAAACAAGTTGTTTCACTTTCTGGAGCTTTCTTATGTATCTTTTAGGGCTTGGAACCAAGTAGAGTAAACAGAAATCTAACTACAATATTAGTAAATGATTAGTTTAACACATTAATTTTAGTGTCTACAAGATAGAAGATATCTCCCCGAGTGAACAGATGGCTTAACTAGGAATGGCAGATTCCTCATGATTTAATGGTGAGAGTTGTGGTCTAGAAAGCTTTAGAGAAAAATCACATTCTTTGAGCAAGTTGGTCTTTAGAAGCCTGCTATTGCTTTCCATAATAATGGACAATTATCATTATTCTCCTTAGGGGAACATTGTGTGGAATAACTAATTAATGATTGCAGTGCACTTTGGAAGGCTTTCTGAGTCACTATTCAGTATTTTACGTTCGAGTTTCAGGAGAAAAGGAGTATGGATAAAAGAAACCAGGAGAAAGCTCTTATTTCCAGATCTTGTGAAATTATTTTCCTGACATGTTGTTAATAGATATAGCTCCTTTTCAAAGATGCTGTTATAATTTTGTTTCATGTTTAAAGAACCTTTTTTACTGTTTTTCAAAAGTTCTGCTGCTGTGCAATGATCCTGTGTGCCTATAAATCACTGTAAGTTCCAATACATGGCGTGATACATTTTATATAAATATTATCTGTTGGCTTTCTAAAAGAAAACAAACAAAATCCTTATAAAAAGAAAAGACCACCTGGTTGACTCAGTCAGTTAAGCCTCTGACTCTTGGTTTTGGCTCAGGTCATGATCTTAGGGTTTTGAGACAGAGCCCCATGTCTGGCTCTGTGCCCAGCACAGAGTCTGCTTGGAATTCTCTCTCTCCCTCTGCCCCTCCTCCTGCATGTGTGCACAACATACACACACTCATTCTCTCAAATAAAATAAATAAATAAAATCTTTAAATGTTGTCTGTTGGTTAATATTATCTTTGGGTATTTGGAGACCTGAATTTTCACCTTATTGAACATATTTCTGGTTTATTTTCAAGAAAGCCATCCCTAATTGTCACATATCAGGTGTTTTTGACTATACTTGTTATTTCCCAAACCAGTTATGTGGTAATTAGTTTTCAAAAGTCCTTCCCTTCCAATGAATCATACTGTCCAGTATTTATACCCTGTATAGTTTTTTACACATTCAATCTGGGCTGGCTCTTTGTAACCAGACTGATAATGTACATATTTTAAATCCAGGTTGTAAGAAGCCTTGCAGCTTCTAATTTCTTGGGACGCTTACTCTGGGGGAAACCAGCACCATGTGAGAAGTCCAGCTCATCCTGAGACTTGCATTCTGCAGGGCCGCTCAAGGGAGGCATTTGAAGGAATCATTTGGGAAGATAGATATGTGTGTGTATATATATATATATTTGGCCAGTTCACAGCTGTTGGAGCTATCCCAGATGAAATACCAGATATGTGAGTATGGAAGCATCTAGGGTGTTTAGACCAGTGAAGCCCTCACATGACTCCAGGCCCAACTGTTAATCTGGTTGCCAACTATATAAAAGAACCTACATAAGAGCCACCTAAGGGATCCCAATCCACATGCAGAACTATGAGTGGGAACAAAATATTCTTGTTTGAAGCCCCTAAGCTTTGGGGTGTTTGTTACTAGCAGAGAAAACCAGGACTATGAAGGGACTAAGGGACTATGAAGAGTTTGACATGGGTTGCTACACTAGTATCACAGTGGGGTTTTTTTCTTGTTTTTTTCATTTTGATTACTTTTGCCAATAGTATTAGGCAGATCCTTCATATGCCAAGATAATGTTCTTGAAATTTGTCACAGTTATATCTAAAAGACTACCTTTTCTAATCTGTAGTGCTATCTATGGGGTTTATGCTTGCTTGAAAGTAGAATTGACCCTGTGACCTATTTTTAATATTCCAAGAAGCCTACCCAAGATAGTATATTTACCCAAGATAAGAGTTTTAAGACAATACATTGTTTTTGTCTGTGTTTATCAATCTTTCAGTGTATCTCATTTAAATGAATTATACTTAAATGCAGTGTTTGTGGTGGTGGTGTTTGTTCTTCTAGATAGAATGTCTTAAAATATGGGATTCTTTTGAGGAGACTAAAAAGGTTTTGTTTTGTTTTGATACATATTAAGCTTTGTTAATGTTTCCTAATATCTAGTTCGTTTCTTCTAAGCCTATAGAAGACTGTATCTTCCAACCCCTCTACAGTTGAGCTGTGTATTGGCCTGGTCAATAGAAAATGGGCTGTGAACAGAAATGATGTGTGCTATTTCTGAGCTGAAGCATTTATTGCTGGCATAAAATATATCATGCTCTCTCTTCTCCTGCTATAGTCAACAAGAACATGTGTTCCAAACAGTGCATTTTCAAAGTAGAAAAATGTCTAATATCTTGGATCCCTAAGTGGCCATGTAGGGCAGTCTTTAACAGACTTGAATTGGGCATGTAATATGGATGAGAAATAAATTTGTTGTGTAAATCCACTGGAATTTCAGGATTAAATTTAAAATGTAAATTAATTTTTTAAATGGGTTATTATAAGCTAACCTATCTTAATACAATAAGTTAGAATATTATTCTCTCTTAAAATAATGACTTACAGCAAGAATTGGGAGAGATGATGTGCTTCATGATCTATAAGCACTGAGCTCTGATTAGTTAATTGTGGAAAGCTCATAGTAAGGAGTGAAAGAATGAAAGACCTTTCAACTGATTATAAAGGAGAAGACAACAGGTAGGAAAACTAAGATTCTACAGACAGGCTGATCCTAGATAGAATTTTTTGAAAGAAGAACTAGAATAGTGGGGGCCTCTGAAAACAAAATTTTCATTTTGGTTTTGTTTAGAACTATTCCTGATTCCTGCCCCCACAACAATCCAGTCCTTATGTTGCTACCAGAGTGATATTTTCAAAATGATAATCTGCTTAAAACATATATTGGCTCTACGTTATTATTTGAATAAAAATTAATATTCTTAGATTGGTGTGATTTACCACACTCTTCATTTTTTTTTTTTTCTGTTGCAGCCATACTGGGTTTTTAAGGGCACATTCTTTCTGATATCTGATATCTTTTCTTCACTTCCCATCCTTCCAGCCTCCTACTCTTTTCCTAGGTAATCCTACTCAGCCTTCAGATCTCAGCTCAGTCTTCACATTCAGGAACTTTGCTCTGATCATTAAGGACTTTTGTTAAGGACATTTATAGATCACTGCATGATGGTAGAAGCTTGTTTATGTTTCCTCAGCATTTTATGCCCAGTGTCCAGGAAATAATCAATGTGTCATAGAAGGTAAAATGAATGCCTTTGTAGGCCTTTGCTATGAAGGAACAAAAAGTCCAAATGGATCTGAAGAGCAGGAGAGAAGAATTGATTTGTAGTATATTATTAGCCATATCATAGATCACTGGATTTTTTTTAAAGATTTTATTTATTTATTTGAGAGAGCATGAATAAGAGTGAGGGTGGGGCAGAGGGAGAGGGAGGTGGACAAGCAGATTCCCTGTTGAGCAGGATCCTGGATCATGACCTGAGCCAAAGGCAGCCATTTAACCAACTGTGTCACCCAGGCACCCTTTGGATCACTGGATTTTAATGCAATTAAACAAAGTAGGATCCACTATTACACACAAATACAATGTAATTTCAATTGTCTATTTATGTGTAAAGCGTCCTGAAAAACTTGTTTCTTTTTCTTGTTATGGAGATAAAACACAAGCTTAGCACATAGACTGGCAAATAAACTCTATAAATAGAAGCTGCCTTCAATAAATATGTGTTGAATGACAGAATGAGAATGTTTTCTAAAATGCTATGAGCAATTCATAACCTAATAAATACTTTTTTAAAAAGATTTATTTATTTATTTATTCGTGATAGACACACACACAGAGAGAGAGAGAGAGAGAGACAGAGAGAGAGAGAGGCAGAGACACAGGCAGAGGGAGAAGCAGGCTTCATGCCGGGAACCGACGCGGGACTCGATCCTGGGACTCCAGGATCGCATCCTGGACCAAAGGCAGGCGCTAAACTGCTGAACTACCCAGGGATCCCCTAATAAATACTTTTTTCATGATGAGTGTGAGAATGATTCTAGAAAGAATCACATAGAGAATTCCTTTTTGTCCCTGATAATGGAAGTAAAGATTTTAATCTGGCATCTACTTCAAAGTGTTTAATTTGCATTCAGTGATGATCTTATCTTAATTGTGACACTAGACTAATTAATTTATTTGGATTAAACTGTAATTAGCAGTACCTTTCATTTGGCCATTTAAGAAAATATGCTTAAGGGAGATAGTGCTTCCCTTCTGTTTCATCTTTCTAACCTCTAGTCCTCCTTAAATCTCAGTCAAATGTGAATTAAGCCTCTTTTCTATAGCATTGTAGTATGAAAGCAAAGGTGATTAAAATGAAATAATCGGTGTTTAAAAAGCATCATATATAAAAGATATTTATAATGTTTATGAAGATTTGTATGTTATCACTGTCATGGGATTGTTTTGGAATAGTATGTAAGAAAGAAGTTCATAACTTCACCATAATTTCACTGCTACAAATGTCTTTTAATTTGACAAGCTTTTCTTGATGAAACTATTCTTCATTTGAGATTTGTGGTTGAACCTCATGTTGTTCTAAATAAGAGTAATGTTATTTTTACATATTTAATGATAGAGCCCAAATTTGTGGTTATAGTTTATGAAAATAGGTAAGTAGGGAATTATTCCTTTTGTGTGTGTCCTCCCCTAAATCTAGCTTTGCACATAGAAAGTGCTATCTAAATATTATTTGAATTAACTGAATTGCAGAATACCCAAATAGGGAGAGGTTTTACAAAAGTTAGTTTTTCTTAACTTAGCCTCATTTATTATCATGTCATCCACTACAATTAGAAATATTTACTAGAATAATTTAAAATTGTACAAACTAGAATTGTGGGGAGTACTGACCCATCCTTATGCTACCGAAGCATAAGTATGTTTTTGTAAACGTATTTTCAAATGGACTAAATGCAGAAAGTGTCCTTTATAAAAAAAAATGTAACCTGAATATACATTTCTGTATTACACATCAGAACTTTCTGAATACTTTATATATGAGATTAAGTGAATACTTAATCAAGTGAGATAAAAGAATACTCTTTATCTTATGAATAGGATAAAGAAAAAATTGTTCAACCTGAAAAGAATGTTTACTTGAATGTAATTCTCAGAAGGGAATACTTAATCTATGACCAAAGGTTCTTAACTCAGGATCTATATATGAGGTTGCATGGATAAGCTTTAGAATATATGTGAAATTGTTTGCAATTTTATATAACATATTAGATATGTGTGCATTTTTCAAAGGAGAGTCTTCGTGGATTAAATCAGATTCATAAATGAGATCTGTAATCCTAAGAGCTTACAAATTTATATTTGTTAAGATTCATTGAATTATATACTTAAAGTTGGTGATTTTTTTGTGTATAAATTGTACCTCAGTTAAGCTAACCACCCAAAAGCTATGAATCAGTATTCCCAATGAAAGACATTAAAAATCTGCTAGTAGCAGACAGCATGACATCTGGAAGTATGTTCTAGGTAGAACCTTTTCCTTCAGTTCTGCCCTTTCTTCTAGAAGGCCACCAACATAATTTCTATTTTTACATGCAGACTTCTATAGTTCACATTGGAAATGGAGGCAGAACCTAGGGTAGGATATAGAAGAATAAAGTTAGTCATGAGGTAACCATGTTGCCAACCTTTGCCTTGACAATGAAGATCAAATAAGGTCAATAAAATGTCATTGGTATTCAGTAAATTATTTTCAAGTAAACTGAAACTTTATAAAAATCTGTGAGCTGTGGTAGGAAATTCCTGAGTAATTTAAGTTGATATGTCCTTTTGTTACTTAGTTTCTGATGATCTGTAAGGTGAGAGCCAAGAAACCTGGACTTTGGTCTTTTGCCAATAATTTGCTTAAAAAATTACTTGTGATTTTAAGCACATTAAAATTTTTTCTTGTCTCATTTTCTTCACCTATAAAATGGAGATTATGTAACTTTCACTGTATACCTTAAGATCTCAATATTTGGACATAGGATCTGGCACATTATTGACATTTCATTTTTTTTAAACAAATCAATGAATGTCTTATGATATTTAACATTAGTTAATTAATTAGAAGATTCATTTTATTCTGAATAGAACAGATGGCTCATGTAGGAAAATAGAGGAATTTGAAGTGGATTCTAGACATTTTAGATTTTAAACATATGTTCATCAAGGTGTAAAAAGATAGGTACACTCCATTGTAGCCTCTGAAAAGTTAATTAATTTGCACATTGTTACACAGAGTAAAAAGATAAGATTGCTATTTAAAACTATATGAAACGACTATATGAACAAAGTGAAAAGACAACCTATGGAATGGGAAAAATATTTGCAAATCATATATCTCATAAGGGGTTAATATCCAAAATATATAAAGAACTCATACAACTCAATAGCAAAAAAATAATCAAAATTGAAAATGGGCAAAGGACTTGAATAGGCACTTTTCAAAAGAAGACATTATGAATGGCCAACAGGTACATGAGAAGATGATTAATAACATTAAGCCTTAATCATCTGGGTAATACAGTTGAAACCATAGTGAGATATCCCTTCATACTTATTAGAATGGCCATCATCAAAGGACAAGAGATAACAGGTGTTAGCAAAGATGTGAAGAAAAGGGAGCCATTGTGCCCTGTTAGTAGGATTGTAAATTAGTACAGCCAGTATGAAAAACTATATGGAAGGTCTCCAGAAAATTAAAAATATAATTACTGTATGATCTAGCAATTCTGCTTCTGGGAATATATCTGAAGGAAATGAAACACTGTCAAAGAGATATCTGTACCCCCAAGTTCATAACATTATTTATAATAGCCAAGAAATGGAAACAACCTAATCTCCATCAACAGATGAATGGATAAAGAAAATACAGTATAGATACACAATGGAATATTTTTCAGTCATAAAAAATGAGGAAATTCTTTGCAACATGGTTGGACCTACAGGACATTGTGCTAAGTGAAATAAGTTAGAGAAAGACAAATACCAGATAATTTTTATTTATATGTATAATTTAAACAAACAAAAAAATCCCCAGACTCATAGGAGAAGAGATCAGATTTATGTTATCGTGGGGGTGGGGGGGAGGACTTGGAGTAAGATGGTAAAAGGTACAAATTTCCAGGTATAAGATAAATAAGCACTAGACATGTAATGTACAAAATAATGACTATAAATAACACTTCCATATAATATATAGGGAAACTGTTAAGAGAGTATACCACAAAGATATCATAAGGAGATCACAAGGAGATTTCTTATCACAAGGAGAAATTATTTTTTTCTTTTGTGTGTGTGTATATGAGATAATAGATGTTAACTAAATTTATTGCAGTCATCATTTCATGATAATATGTAAGTCAGATCATTATGCTATACACCTTAAACAGGGATGTATGTTAATGATATCTTAATAAAACTGGAAAAAAACCTCAAAATCCTATGAGCCTTCCAAAGAAAGTGGTTTTGCCAGAAGAACTCTATTGGTTCTTTGTGTTTCTGAAGAATAAATGGTCTTCTGTTGTGTCTACACACCTTGATTTTTTTCCTATTTGTAGGAGGAGACTTGGAGGTAAGTTTGGAAGTAGAATTGGTACAGTTGAATTTTTCTATAAAATAGAAAGTGGAAGGCATACTTAGTACATAGGGGTGGGGGAAAGACAAGAAAGGCTAGGCAATAAGCCAGAAGTTTGTGTGGACAAACCATTTACTTTTGGATGTACCATAGCCACCTCAGACCCAACACATCCCAAATTGACTTCAAAATGTCACTCTGTTCTAGTCTAGTCCTCTTGCATGCTTTCTGTGCAAAGGAATGATTCCACTATCTGTCAGCTTGGACAAGCCGGAAAGCTACAAATCTCTCCCTCTTCCTCATCAGCTTGTCCGTCCTGTTGATTTTATCTAATAAATATTTTTATCTACTTTTCTTAATATCTACTCAGCAGCACCTCTATTCAAATTACCCCAAGCTCAAATTTTCTAATGGATTTCTTTATATGCATTGCTGTTCCCTCTGCTCTGTTCTTTTCCCAGCACTTAAGAGAGTTAGGAGGTTGATATACCATTCCTCTGCTTAGTTTTTGATGCCATCACTACTGTTAGGATGAAGTTCAAAATCCTCATCATGATGTATGAAGTTCCTCCATGATCTAGCCCTGTCCACTGCTGTGTGTTAATCTCATTGCTCTTACTCTTGCCCTACCGAAAGTGACTCGGTTTTCTTTTAGCTCCTCCAGTGTTCCACACTCATTCACACCACAGGAGACTTATATGCCCAGTTAACTCTTCTTGGATGTCTTTCTCCTGTTTCTTATCTAGTTAGTACACTTTCTCCTTCAGTAATCTGTTCAAGCCAACATTTCTTTCCAGAAGTTTCTGACTTCATATTAGGTTTGATTTTCCTGTTATTTGCTCTCATGGCAAATGTTTCTTCATAGTATTATGATAATTTTAAACTACATATTTATGTGATGATTTTACTTATGTCTGTTTTTTCCATTAAACTCCCAGCCATATGTGTCTGTTCTGCCCCTAATTTTATCTTCAGTTTTTAGCACAATGCTTAGCATAATAGCCACTCAAATATTGAATGAAAGAAATATCATAGGAAGGTATCTTATTTACATACAGTCCAATTTTCAGAGAGTTGTCTGTTTTAAGTGGTGTTCCTTGGAGTGTGATGTTCCATTCACCCTGACCACACATTTGTCATATGGCAGGTAAAGTTAAGAGTTTATTATGTGGCTATAGAAACTAAGGACTTTTGAATGCTGCCTATACAAGGTTCTACTCCAGAATATTTAAGTTAGAATCAGGATATCACATTATCATGATACATTTCTCCTGGGCAAAAATACCCAGTAGTGCACTACCTCAGTTTGTTCTGTGGTGATAACAAATACCTTTTAAGTCACCTTAAGCAAACCAGCTTGCATACTTCTTGCCATAAGAAAGCTCACAGGGCAGCTGTCTGAACCAGCTAGTGAAGGCACCTATAGATTAGAGGGCAAAGAATCATTTCTGAACTACAGGATAATATAATAACTTAGTCCAATTGTATTAATGTAATTTAGCACTGTTCCAATCAGCTAAAATCACTTAAGGTTGAGTTTTCTAAATTCGTGTTAAACTTCTGAAGTATTTTTTTAAAGATTTTATTTATTTATTAGAGAGAGACTGAGAGAGAGAGAGATAGGCAACACTGGCAGAGGGAGAAGCAGGCTCCACGCAGGGTGCTGACGTGGGACTCGATCCTGGGTCTCCAGGATCACGCCCTGGGCTGAAGGCGGTGCTAAACCTCTAAGCCACTGGGGCGCCCTGAAGTATCGTTTTTAGTAATGTTTGCTTATTTGCCGTTTTGATTCTCTATCACATTTTCTTAACTGAGGAGATTTTTGATTTGGTGCATATTTGAATAATAGAGATGGTATAGTGTCTCACTGCTTTAGCAAAAGATTTATTTCGTATTTCCTCTTCTTTGTTTTTATTTTCTTTGCCCATTTCTCTTGAGCCTTCATCCTGTCTTAAGACCCCATCTCCCATTTATATGCTTTTATGGTTAAGTCAATCCATAAATATAGACAAAAAGATGTACAAATGTCAGCTTTCTATTTTGAGTGGAAATTACCTTCCCAGAATGTTTATAAAAATGGATTACTTCTCTCAGGAGATTCATTCATCAAGACAGAAGTTGGTCCTCCTGTACAAAATGGAATGGAAATAGAAACAGTCAAAATATAGTAGGATAAACACAGCAATCAGAGATTGAATGGGGAGGGGAAGCCTAATTTGGAGGAAAAATGTTGGCTGCTTTGTGAGGCAAAGAAATAGAGCAGCAAATGTTCCTTCAAATTGCAGCATGAGAGTAGAGTTATCCAGGGATGTAGTAGACTTTAAAAATTTTATCCAGAACTGCTTTGAATAAGGACTGAGCTCCTAGAATTATATATAAGATCCGTGCCTATGTCAGCATTATAATTTCATGGGGTTTGAGGACATAGGAGCTGGCAAACTCCTTAAGATGGAAAGGCTGTATATTACCCAAGGTCACACAATATGTCTTAACTGGGACTAGAATTCAGATATCCTGATTCCCGAGTTATTTTTTTATGTCACTATTTATAAGCACTGTAGTTGTTTTCTGGTTCCTTGGAGGTGCACCTCCTGTGTCACCTATATACTTCTCTTTGCTTTCTAGTTTGCTTCATGGGATGTGATCATCAGACCATTTTAGTCACACCTCCAGCCCTGGCAACCTCATTGTCAGTGGCAATGTTTCTTAACTTAAAGGAGAATGAAAGTGGACTATGCAGTGTACCTACAGTATCCTCATTCTTAAACAGAGAGAAGTAGTGTGTTTGATAAATGGGCTACAGTTGAAAAATCTATCCTAAAAACATTCAAGGACTTTCTTAAGGAAATTGATATCTTAGCTATTTTTACATATATAACATGAAGTAATGATTTTTGGGTTTTATTTTCCCATTATGTGTAGAAAATAACATTTCCCTTACTTTAAACATAGTTTGGGGATAAGAAAAATGAGATAATTCATACTTAACTACTACAATTTAAGTACTTCAAGAAGTCTGGGTAAGTAGGTCTACTATGGACTTGAACTTACTAGGGAGAAAGCATTTATTTGCTTTCCAGTCCACTATACCTCCTCTGTACCTTCTTTGTGCATTGAAGAAAATGATTTTTGGGCAATGTGATTTTTCTGTTTTATGTGGTTTAGAAAGAGAATCAAGTTGGTAGTGCTCCACTTCCTTTGTGATTGTTCATTTAAACTTGAGATGTTTTTTTTCTCCTACTAGCCATTATTCTGTTATTGAAGTCAACATTTGTATTAAAGTTATTTACAGGGGATCCCTGGGTGGCTCAGCGGTTTAGCGCCTGCCTTTGGCCCAGGGCGCGATCCCGGAGTCCCTGGATCGAGTCCCACGTCGGGCTCCCGGCATGGAGCCTGCTTCTCCCTCCTCCTGTATCTCTGCCTCTCTCTCTCTCTCTGTCTATCATGAATAAATAAATAAATAAATCTTAAAAAAAAAAGTTATTTACATAACACCTAAGATCATTTTGATTTCATTGTTCAACTCTTTCTAAACCTTTTTTCTTTAGGAGATACTCATTTCCCCATATATCCAGAAAACATACACATGATCAACCAAGTCCTTTGTAACATGTGAATAATAAAATAGCTTTCTTCTAAAGTAAATTATTCACTGTGTCTCCAAATAGTAGTGAAATAAAGAGGGCATAAAAACTTTATTGAAGAGATAATTTTATGTAAAGATTAACTTATATGCATACTCCAATCAATTTGTATTAGTTAGCAACATAGGTGATTGTGTCTGATATGTAAAACAGCTTCTCAGTCTTCACTATGTAAAGACTATCATAAGGAAGTTGGTGACAGCTGAAAGCAAAATATCAAATTCCATAGTAGATGAATACGTTTCTGAAGTCAGAATATGACCCACCTTTTTGATTCATCTAAAAACCCATTAATGCACATATTTTAAAAATTAATTTTGTTTGGATGTTAGCAAGCCAGCAAAACCATATAACTGGTTAGATAGGCACTGAAGAGATATGAAGTATTTCAGTTCTACCAGGTGTCACAGAAATGAACTAAACTACCTTTATTGTGTTCTTTGATGTATTATAGTCAATTAAGTAAATCCCAAATTGCAAATATAGTTTCTTCATATTCTATATTCTAAACCCTGACTTTTGCTTGTGCTGAGAAGTGAAACTTTAGAAAAGCTGAATTATGGTGACAAAGAAGAAGGAACTTCATTGTCTGGAAAATAATACTACAAGAATTATATAAAGTTATCCTTGTTTGAGAAAGTGGTTAGGGGCCATTTGTTTAGGAAAAATTATACTAAATTATGCTAATTCAAAAACATTTTCAGTTCTAGAATCTTGCTTATGGTTTCTTGGTATTTAAAGGATTGTGTGCTGGGATTTTGTTTAAATCATCTTAAAAAATTTTCATAATGTCTAGTTTTATAGGCACCGTTCCACAGTTTCATGACAAATTTCATAATTTGAACTTTGTTAAGCTCTCATCATTTTGAGCTTTGTGTTTCTAAAATAAAGTTCAGTACTGCCTTCATGAGAATTATTTGGAGTGCCAAAAACAAATTTTGAGGCCCCTCCCAAACCTACTAAATTCCTGATTTAATAAGAATCCCAGGTGATTCAAATAAACACTAAACATTGAAAACCATTACCTTATTAAATGGTTATCCTTTTATACACCTTTTCCCACTGAACTTTTGAAACATCCGTCTTCCACTTTAGCCTCTCATTAACAACTACAACAATAGCGGAAGAGATAAACAAGAACAGTTTTTTCAACACCCTTTTTTCACAAGCTGCCAGGAAAAGAGAGATTGGAGAGGTTTTCACTGGGAAATTGAGAAGTGGATGGTTGATACTTAAATGCTGCCAGGCTTTTTTTTTTATCCATCTTTCATTGCCTCAGCTCACACATGTCCTCAAAGAATGACCATGATTAGAGGGCCAATGGCATTTAAAAAAACAAACATTTTTTAAAAAATTCATATAACTTGTACCTAGAAGGAAAACTAGATCATTTTGCTCAATTCTGTCATTTTATGAGTGAAGAAAAGGATGCCTTAGAGAAGCTATGTGATTTGTTCAAGATCGCCTGCCTAATTGTTGGTAGAGCTAGAATAGGGATCCAGATACCCTGACTTCCAGACCATTGATCGTTTTAGGGCATATTATTATAAAAATGTATATTGCAATTTTTTTTGAACAGCAGATTGTTTTGTAGCTTGGACATTTGTTGTTCTAAATAGTCTAACTGCTTTTCTGAGTCTGTTTCAATTTACTGTATATTTTTGGGAAAACAGCTAAAGAAATGCATTTGTTACTGAGTGAGCTTTTGTGCAAATTGTAGCTTTCAGAGGAATTGGATCTCTGTTGCTTGAGGTTGAATTTGGTAACACTTTATTATAGGTGTCAAGGCATGGTGCATGTAATTAGCATTCACTATAATAACACTGATCATTGTGAATACTGTTGATTAAAATGTGGATGGTAGTATTACTGTACTTTGAGCAGAATCTACTCACATGCTATTAATACTGGATGCTTCTCTGTCTTGCTCAGTTTTTGTTTAGCAAAAGCTCACACACAAACATAAAAGCCAAACAAAAAAGGTAAAACTGGTTTCTGTTTCTTCCTCCAGAATATTTGTCTGATAGTTGTTGGATATATTCAAAGTACCTAGTGGAATGGGTACAATAATGAGGTCTTTTCCCTTCCTGTGTGACAATTCAATTGAGTAGTTGTTTAAATTTGGATATAGGCCGTTTTGTATAAAATGCAAAGGTGATAAAATCATACTACTCTAAAAACCTAGACAGAGGCTAAGAAATTCAGAGCACTAATCTAAACAGATAATTAGAAATCCTTATAATTAGACCTTGTCTGTAAAGAGATAAAGCAAGAGGAATATATGAATGAGACAAGTGTCACATTCTGTGCATGAAAAATGATAGTCTCAAAGAACAGAATCTGCCAACCACAGAAACCATTTTGAATCAAGAGAGATGCTTTCTCTATAACAAACTTAAATAAGAAACTCATCTGAATAAATTCCAGATCTTGAATCAAGAAAAGCGAAGATATGTAGAATGATTTTTGAACATATTTGTCATAGAATCGCTAAGAACGGTGAAGCACATATTCTAGAGAGTTTTTACTCCACTCCAGTGTATTAACAAGCACCACCCACCTATTAATTTTAATTGAAGCTTTTCAAAAAAAAATAACGGGGAGTTTTTGAACAGAGTTGTAATGAGTAGGATAGCACTATCAGCTCCTGCAGGAAATAAAAAGCTTTTTTGCCTTTGGAAGAATGATAGATATGATATTCTGAAAAAATTAAAAAAAAAATTTGAATTGAATAGCTGACTTTCTAAAAAAGTAAGGGAAATCTCTAAGTGTAAAAAATAAACAATAAACAAAACCAAATCAATGAATCCAGTAAGGTAAGCAATTTTGGAAACGGATCACTGTGGAAATAAATGCCGGGTTGAGGAAATTTGTCTTGGGGATTAATAGCTTTCTGCTGGAAAATTCTGTGGAAACTAGACCTGAGGCCATCAAAAAGTGGCTAAATTTATTGGACCTTCCAAGGGATAGCACCCTTAAGAGAAAGTGGCCTAGAAAAAATTCCACTTGGCTGGCACATTGTAAAAGTAACCTGTCTAACACCTTAGTAATTTTGATTTGGTGTGGGAGGTAAGCTTTCCTGAGAATTTGCAACTTCGTGCCTTGGGTTTTCCCTCATTTGGATCTGGAGCTTTAATTAAGTAATCCGCTTAGTAGGAAAAATCCAAGCCAAGACATTGTTTTAAAGTAATTCTTGTTTGGAGGCCCCCATATGGTGCTTAGCAGAATCAAGTAAAAATCTTTCCTAAAGAACCACCTGCCACCCAAGGCCTCAGAATTCCTAAAGGCTATGTTTAGAGAAATAGTATACAGTAAAAATGACAACCACACATACAGAGAATTACATTAGAAGTATTAACATACAGTTTTACAGACTAGTAGATTGAAAAAAATCGGAATAGGAGGTAATATTTGAAGAAATAATGCCTTAGAAATTTCCAGAACTGAAAAAAGATAAATTCTTTTATCAAGGAAAACAGAGAGCATCTCACTTAAAATAAATAAAAAGAAACTCTGAGACATATCATGGTAAAACTATCAAATAAAAAAGAAAAAAATATTATAAGTAGCCTTGAGTGAAAAATGACTAACACTAAGGAATAATAACTAGAAAATTAGTATCTTCAAAATGAAAGAGAAGAAGTGTAATTGAGTGCCCAGCAAATCTGTATTTCAAGAATGAGAGCTAACCACATAACAAGCTGAGAACATTTGCCATTAGTAGACCTTCACTAAAGGAACTTCTGAAGCATATGCTTAAGGGAAAAAGATAAGAAAAGAAGAAAAAAAAGAAAAGGGAAAATGGTGAGCAAAGAAAATAGTACATATTTAGGAAATTATTAAGCTTTATGTACAAAATATTAATATATAGTTCATGATATTAGAAAAAATTATATAATTCAAATACTGGATGAAAATATGTACGCTAGAAAAGAATTGGTCAGGTCTGAGCTTGTATGATTTTGGAGAGGGGTAAAAACACCCCCACTCTTACTACCACTACTACTATTAGTTTACATGAATTTAGTGCTTGTGATACACTAGGCATGTTCTGATTGCTATATGCATATTAACCTACATTAGGGCCCTTAATAACCCTATGAAATCAGTGATATTATCTCCATTTTAGATGATAGATCTGACAACCTGAAGCCACAGAAGTAAGAAAGGATGTGAATCCGTGTGATCTGATCTGGGTTCATGATTTTAACCACAAGATGGTCATACTACTGATTAATTTCAGTCTTTTATGCATGGTAAAATGTAAATTACTAAAAGAAAATTGATAAGCAACTACCAATACATTACAGGAGAAAAATGGAATAAGGGAGAAAAATCATTAGGAATTCCACAGTAGCATAGAAAAACTAGGTAAAAAAAAAAAGCAAGTAAGATCGTAGACAAAAGATTTCAGTCATATAAATGTAAATCAAACTTGCATGTCAGAAGAGATTGACAGATTGAATTAAAAATAGAAAGTCTAGCTATATTCTTTTTTAGATAAAACACAGTCAAAACACAAGGACATAGATAGTTTGACAGAATAAGGATGAAAAAGATATTCCAGGCAAACACTAACTAGAAGAAAGCTGAGCTAATGTAGGATAAAATAGATTTGAAGGCAAAAAAACCCAACCAAACAAACAATCCCCCAAAACTATTGGTTACAAAGAAAGTCACTATATAAGAAGAAAAGGTTCACTACATCAAGGAAGAGATAAAAGTTTAAACTTGTATGTACCTAATAAAATAGTTTTAAACTATATAAAGTAAAAATAGAACTGCTTGGAGAAATGGACAAACCCACTATAGAGGTGGGAAATAGTTCAAGCAGATAGTTAATAAGAAAATAGAAGATTCACCACATAGCTGAGAACTTTGACTCAATGTACATACATATGCCAAATGCTGCACCTCCAAACTAGCAACTATTTTTCTCAGTCACAGACAAAACATTTAAAAAGTTAGCTATGAATTCATAAATCACATATTAACCAATTTTGAAAAATTCCTGTTACACTGTCCATACCACATACACTGACCATACAGTTAAGTTAGTCATCTGTAAACAAAGTGAAACAAAACCAGTCCCCTCTCTGTATTTTTATAGGTTGAATCACTTCTAAATAACTCATGGGTAAAAGAAGAAATCAAAATGGAAATAAAATATACTTAGGACTAAATAATAGTGAAAATAATACATATCATCATTTTGAGATATAGTGAAAGTGGCACTTGGAAATGACTTGATAGCCTTAAATGCTTATAATAGAAAAAAAAAAGCTAAGAATTAATGAGGTAAGTGTCCAGCATAAGTTAGGAAAAGAGTAGAATAAACTCAAAGAAGGTGGAAGGAAGAAAATAGTTATGAGCAAAAATTAATCAAATAGAAGACAGTATGAAAAATAAAACCTAAAGTTAGGTTAATCAATATACCCAGTGACATTTTTAGTCTTAGTATAAACTGTGAAGATACTCATCACAGAATACTAGTGTAGATATAGAAATATAGCCCAAGTAAGAGTAATTGTACCTGATTTTTTTCTTCTACACATTCAAAATTAACTTTTTGTATACATATCTATGAGTTTTTATAAATTCATGGAGTATCCACTATCATAATCATGTTGTAAAAAAGCCCAATCACTCCCCCAAATTTTATTGTGTTGGCCCTTTTTTTTATTTTATTTTTTTTGTGTTGGCCCTTTTTAATCAACTACTCCCCACTCCCCAAAACTGCTGGCAACCAGTGATTCTGCTCTCTCTAAAATTTCTTTTCTGGAAAGTCATGTAAATGAAAGTATACAGTATTTAGCCCTTTGTGGCTGGCCTTTTTTATTTGACTTAATGCATTTGATATTCATTCATATTGTATATGTTAATAGTTTGTTTCTTTTTATTGCTAAGTAACTGAATGATTATACCAGTTTGTGTATCAATTCACTAGTTGAAGGATATTTGGGTTGTTTCCAGTTTTTAACAATTATACATAAAGCTGCTCTAAATATTCATATACAAGTTTTTTTTTTTTTTTCTCATATACAAGTTTTTGTATGAACATAGTTATTTCTCTTGCCAAGTACTAGGAATGGCATTGGCATATGATAAACGAATTTCACCCATTTAAAAAAAAATGATATGCTTTCCAGTATATCTCTATCATTTTGCATTCCTATTAGAAATAGCTGATAATTCTGTTTGTTTTGATCTTCACTAGCAGTTGCAGTTTGTAGTTTTAAAAAATGTTTGCTAGTCTGATAGGTGTGTGGTGGTATGTACTTTGGTTTTTTATTTGCATTTCCCTAAGGACTAATGATATTAAACATATCTTTATGTGCTTTTTTACCATTCATATATCTTCATAGGTAAGTTCCTATACAGAGTTTTTTGGTCTCATTTTCTAACTGGGTTGTTATTTTCTTATTTTTAATTTTCTGAGTCCTTTATATATTTTAGATATTCTTATTTTTGATGGATCATCCTTATGGTATAACACTCAAATTTGTTTTCTGATATTCTGTTGATAATTTTTGTGCTTATGATAATGAGAGTATCAGTCTCTAGTTTCCTTGTGATTGTCTGATTTGGGCATCAGAGGAATGCTGTCATAACAATAATTTGGGAAGTGTTTCATTCTCTTCTATATTCTGGAGCAGTTTGTATAGAGTTGGTATTATTTCTTCCTTAAATGTTCCATAGAATTCACTAGTAAAACTATCAGAGATTGGAGTTTTCTTTTTTTCCCTCCATGTTCTTTAAAAAAATTTTTATTAAAATATATTTGACATATAATATGTGTATGTAAGGTATACAATGTGTGTTACATTTACATATTATAATATGATTGCCATATAGTGATAATTAGCACTTTTATCAACATTACATAATTATCCTTTTTTAGTGATTATAAGCACTTTTAGTCTCTTAGTAAGTTTGATGATTATTATACAATATTGTCTATATTTACTATACTGTACATTAGGTCTCTAGGGCTTATATACTGCCTCCTGCAAGTGTGTACACTTAAAAAATATGTGTCCTATCCCCCAAATTCCCATTTCCTAGTAACCACTATTTTACTTTCTGTTTTAATGAGTTTCCCTTTTTTAGATTCTACATATAAGTTATATCATATATAGTACTTTGTATGGCTTATCTCACGTAACATAATATGCTCAAGGTCCATCCATGTTCTTGGAAATGGCAGAATATCCTACTTTCTTATAGCTGAGTAGCATTCTAGTGTGTGTGTGTATGTGTGTGTATCACACTGTGTGTGTGTCTATAGGTAAATATCCATCCAGTGTGTGTGTGTGTGTGTGTGTGTGTGTATGCATGTCACATCTGCTTTATCCATTAATCTGTTAGTGAGCACTTAGGTTGTTTCTACATATTGACTTGTGAACAATGCTGCAAAAACATGAGAGTGCATTTATATTTTCAGGATCCTGTTTTCATTTTCTTTGGGCATATACCCCAAAGTAGAATTGTTGGATCATATGGTAGATCTGCTTTTAATTTTTTGAGGAACTTGTGTATTGTTTTTCACAGTGCTTGAACCAATTTAATTCCTACATAACTGTACAAGGATTACCCTTTTCCCCATTTCTCAGCAACATTCTCCCTTTTTTTCCATTCTCACCAACATTCTTGTGTTCATGAGGATATCTGTTTTAACATATGTAAGGTGGTATGTCATTTATGGTTTTGATTTGCATTTCCCTGGTGATTGGTGGTATTGAGCATCTTTTCATGTACTAACTGAACATTTGAGTGGGTTCTTTGGAAAAATGTCTAGTTTCTTTGTTTTTAAATGAGATTGTTTTGTTGTTGTTATTTAGTTGTATGTGTTCTTTATATATCCCTTTTATACAACATATAATTAGCAAAAATTTTCTCCCATTCAATAGGCTGTTTTTCATTTTCTTAAATATTTTTTTCCTGTGCAGAAGCTTTTAAATTTGGTCTAGCCCCATTTGTTGATTTTTGCTTTTGTTGTGTGTACTTTTGGTGTCATATCCAGGAAACCATGGCTAAAATCAATGTTAAGAAACTTCTGCCTTACATTTTCTTCTAGGAGTTTTATGGTATTGGATCTTGTGTTTAAGTCTTTGATCCATTTTGAGCTAATTTTTATGGTGTGATACCTTACATCACTAATTTCATTGTTTTGCATATGTTTATCCAGTTTCTCCAACACCATTCATTGAAGAGTGGAGTTTCTTTGTTGACAGATTTTAAACTAAAATTCAAATTCCTTACTAGATATAGAACTCTTAAGATTATCTATTTCTACTTGAATAGTTTGTGTCTTTCAAGGAATTGATAATTTTATCTAAGTTTTCAAATTTAGGGTCATAAAATTGTTGCTAGTATTCTTTTATTACACTTTTCGTATCTGTGAGGTGTTTAGTAATGTCTCCTTTTTATTCCTGATGTTGATAATTCATGTCTATTTTTATTTGACTAGAAATTCATCAATTTTATGAATTTTTTAATGAACCTACTTTTGATTTAATTGATTTACTGCATTATTTTTGTCTTTTCAATATCATTGATTTCTGCTTATATTTTTATTCTTTCTTGTTTGGGATTTAATTTGATCTTATTTTTTCATTTCTTTTTTCAGAGACTAGATTACCAAGTTAAGACTGAAGCATTTAATGTTATTAATTTCCCCCTAAGCATTGCTTTAGCTGGAAAAAAGAGAAAATAGATATGGGTGGGCTTTCATGCCTTTTCTGAAGTGTCTACTGTTACCTTCCTCCATGCCTGTACCATGAAGAATGTGTTCTCAAGACTCTCACCATTTTTTTTTTTTTTTTAAAGAGCAGCAGGTCAGGATTGTGAAGAGCCTTAAAATTCTGTGAATTATTCTTATGTATGTGGCTCCCCAAGATTTTTACCCTCTTGCTAGCCCACATTTAACTTTTGCCAATCTACTAAAACTTTTAGCTGAATTCCTACTGTGTCTAATAGTGTCTGTGCCAGGTAAGCAAGTGCTCACATTCTGCTCTTTTTTCTTCTTTCTTTTTTTGCAGGTGTTTTTTAGATTTTAGGTTAGAGTTTATTGTCCTACTATCTCAGCTTTTTAAGGAGTTCAAGAAAAGTTGGGAGTTTTCAGATTGTCCAGAACTTTATTGATTATTTTTTATTTTATTAAGGGTAGGAGCAATGTTCTTTCCAACTTTTTACATCTCCTATAGAAGCTGACAGTCCCCATCCATTATATTTAATAGGAAAATATGAAAATGTGGAATTTATATTAGTGAAATATATTTAACAAATTGGTTTGGATTAGCTCAAGCAGAAATCCTACTATAATATAATTTTTAATATTCCTATATCCACCTTTTCACTATTGTTCAAAGTTGGAGTGTTAAGATAATAATAGCTAACATCTTTGTAGTGTATATTATGTGCCAAACACTGTTTTAAGCATGTTCCACATATTAACTCATTGAATCCTCACCACAACTTATATTTTACAGATAAAGAAATTGAGGCACAGTGAGGTTAAGTCACTTGCTCAAGATAACATGCTTTCTAAATAGTAGGTTTGGGTTTTGAATTTGTGCTTTCAATCACTAAGCTTTATTGCTTTTCAAGGAAAAAAAAAGTACAAAAGGATGACAGATCTAGATAATTTAGAATTTTGAAGAGCATTTAGTCCTAATTTTTAATTTTATGAACAAGAAATCTTAATAGTTGAATTAAAGGACTTTTCCAGGGCTAGACACATCATTTGTGGCTGATTCAGTATAGAATATAGATCGTCAGTTTCCCATCCAATTTTACTTTATAATAATGTTTAATTACAAATACGAGTATAGTTCCAGTGTTCCTGGCATGCATTTAAGTCATGCATTTGAATTTTCTTTCAATTTATTTTATGGGGAAGAAATGTGATCACTTGATTTTCCTTTAATTGTGTTACCAGGAGGAAATTTACTCAAATATAAAAACTCAACTTTTGTAGATTTTCAAGACCTAGAGATTCATTTTTTTAAACTGTTCTTTGTTTGGACCAGAATTTATTTATAGGTTCATCCCAAATGGTGGAGGTGAGAGTAATTTTCAGATTGCCATTTCATTATATCACATGTACTTATATATATACCTGAAAACAGAACACATTCATTATATCAAATGTACTTATATATATATATATACCTGAGAACAGAACACATCCAAAGTTAAAATATCCATCGTTATTCAGACAGGGAAAAAATGCTCACTGATTAAATTTTCTATCAAAAGGCTCTATCTCTATAGGTGTTTGTAAACTATTAAATTTTATTATAGAAGCCATTTGTTCCACTTAGACTTTTTCCATAATAACTGACTAACTCTTGTTAGTCCGCTGAATGGATAAATCTTAAATGTACAGTTCATTCATTAGTGTAGCCCTACTTCTAATTCTTCCCTTCTACTTAACGTAGTGCATATTTCCATATACCATTTCATATACCATTTAAGGGCAGAGTTTCCACCTTATATTCTTCTTTCTCTCACTCCTTTAACTTTCTATGTTGGTTATATATACACTGAAGAGTGCAAATGGGACAGAAGTGAGAAACTTACTCATTGTGTTCTGTGACTTGCTAGCAATTTGACCTCTGGCAAATATTTTAACTTTTTTGAGCCTCTGTTTTCTCACCTTAACCTTATGATATATGAGGACTAAATTAGATAATTTATTCAGCCCCAAGTATTTATTGACCTTCTGTTATGTGCAAGATACAATGATGGGCTCTGAGGACAAAAAGTAGACAGGAGATAGTTGCTGCTTCCCAGTGAGTTCAAGCTAGTACAGTGATTGATGTGTCAATAATTATGTCATGCAAATAAATGTATGAGTTTAATGTAGGAGAAGCAGATCTGAGAGTGTCAAAAGAGTCATAGGAGGTAGATTTAAAATATGAACAAAGGTCCACTATGCAGGTAAGGACAAAGTGTTTTAGGCAAAGGAAAGAACATTTAAAATATTTTCTATGTGTACATCAAGAACTGGCATAGACCCACAAATGTGAGGGATTATTGTTATTTTTTTTAAAAAACTATATTTTAAATGATTATGAAAAATGTAATTTAAATTATGAAGACTATCTTGTTATGGTTGTTGATAATAACCTTAGAGGAATGCTAGTTTTAAATTTGCAAATAAGATATGGAGATAGGATGACAAATCAAGGCTAATTAATTATAAGAAATTGGATTCTTTAAGTCTTCATTATCATGAGCCATGTTAATTAACATTATCATTAATTACCTTGACAGTAAAATAATCACACAATTGGTGACCCTGTGAGGTCACAAAAGCATAATAAACACAAAGTATCACTGCTTAGAATGTCACGGTTAAATAATTGAAAGTAGGATTGGCTGTCATTTTACTCAAAACTCATACAACAAAGAAAGACCAAGAGGTAGGAAAACTTACTTAGATTCAGAATAGCTCTTTTTATCCAATATATCAAAGACATTTCATAACACTGACGTTTAGAAAAGGATTATACTTTCTTCCGAATTTTCTTTTTTTTTTTTTTTCTTCCGAATTTTCAAGCATGACAATTCCTATTTCTACTCTCCTCTTGTATAATGTCATTTGGAAATTTTGTCTTTAGAAGTTAGAATTAAAGAAGAAAAGTATAAGGCAAGATGGTTACTGACATTTGAAATCCAATGTTTAAAGATGTACTAACAATCTACAGAATCCATTGATAAAGCATAAAAGCAAAAGAGTACAATTTATAAGATGGTAAAATCTTAAGGTAATTTATAAGCGCAAGAAAAAGAAATTGTGGAACACCTGGATGGCTCAGTGGTTGAGCATCTGCCTTTGGCTCAGGTCGTGGTCCCAGGATCCTGGGATTGAGTTCTGCATCGGGCTCCCTGCAGGGAGCCTGCTTCTCCCTCTGCCTATGTCTCTCTCTATTTCTCTGTGTCTCTCATGAATAAATAAAATATTAAAAAAAAAGAAAAGAATTTGTGATTTCAAAAGGAAAGGGAAAGGCAATAGAAAACATCCAAGGAAGATATAGATCAAAACTCAGAAAAATAATAAAAATGGCTTTTTTGTCATAGCAATAGAAATATACTAGATAATCAGGGGGTAAATGACTTTGTAACAGAGAAGTGTTCATATGTATAAAGCAACGTATTTCATGCAGTATTTTCTTTTTTTTCATTCGTCTTTCTGTTATTCTCTCACTTTGAACGTAAGTAGGATAATTTTTGTTTATTTCAGTTCTTCTAAAAAAATATGTTATGTGAATAAAATTGTGCTTTGAAATGTTTCATTAAAACCCAATCTTAAAAAAAAAAAAAAGCCCAATCTTAACTGAACCAAATGTACTATATTTCTTTAGTTGTACAGGAGCACCAAAGTACTGCACATTAAAAATAAAATTCTACTATAATAAAAATTTAACCAAAATATTAAAAAATAATGGAAAAATATGGCATAATTAGAAAAAGTAAAATGTTTATAGTACCAGCACTTACATACAATTATCTTAATATTTTCACACCATCCTCTGCATGCAGCCATACTTTTAACATAGTTACAGCCGTAATATGTATTTCATATTGTAAGTTTTGTACTGTGTATTGTATTTTGTGTTGTGAATCTATCTTGCTGAAAAAACGATTTAAGTTGGTGTTCCAAGATATGCACATTAACATTGAATAGAGCAAGGTAGCAATGAATAAAAATCAATAGGAAAAGAAAGAATTCAGGATAAAGAGATGGGAGGGTAGGAAAAGAAATGTATGAGGTAATATATAAAACATATCCATTAGATTCTAAGTATAGGCCACAGATTTATCTTTGAGCATCCACACAAAGGGAGAAATGGGATCAATTCCTGATTTATAGTGTATAGTAGGTTAAAAGACCAATTGTTTAGTGAGAGAAGCAACAAGTATTCTTAATCCTGAGACCATAGAGAAATTTCTTTTGTCATCATAAAGAGGATATAGTGGTTTCCAGCATCATTCTTATCAAATATACTCATGAGTTTCATAGAGCTGCTTTTTATAACATACATTTTTTTATGTATTTGGTGTTGGTAAATACTATAGAACCAAAGCTAACATACCATAATGCATTTTCAGGAAACCTTTAATAATTTTGTTTAACATTTAGAAAGTCTATTTTGGATAAGCTGATTATTCCTTTGTATTAAATTTTTTTTAATTTTTTTTTTTAATTTTTTTTTTAAGGATTTATTTTTATTTTTTTTTAAATTATTTATTTATTTATGATAGGCACACAGTGAGAGAGAGAGAGGCAGAGACACAGGCAGAGGGAGAAGCAGGCTCCATGCACCGGGAGCCTGACGTGGGACTCGATCCCGGATCTCCAGGATCACGCCCTGGGCCAAAGGCAGGCGCTAAACTGCTGCGCCACCCAGGGATCCCTAAATTTTTTTTTCAAGGTAAATTTGAATGGACACTTTTTTGCCTTTTAGATAAATTTCCCCATGATGAGAAGACAGTTTAAAGCATTTCATTGGGCTTATAGTTATGCTTTTCAGTGGAAGCTTCCTGAATATCCTTATCATTGTTAGTTTATTAGCTTTATATAACAGAATCATTGAATGAGGGAATAAAGGATTTGACAACCAGAAATAGAGCTAAGTTTACTATGACTTGTGGAAAAAACACAAAATTTGAGGCCAATAAATGAATGAATGAATTTTTAAGGTATTAATCTAAATTCTATAAATGTGAGCCAGATTTCATACACCTACATATACACACATACACACGTACACATATGTATGCGAAAGGGAAGAAATTTGTTTGTTGGACAAAATGCAACATTTTCTTAGTTAAATTGATTTATTTTCTCCAAAAATTATTTGCTGCAAAAGACACATATTTGTCCACGTGATTTATTAAGGAAGTAAACAATCCTAGATGATGATAAAATACAAGGGTTATAAGATGACAGAAGGAGAAATCAGTTACATTAAGTTAGATATGGATTTTTCCCATCAGGAAGTGGATGAGAAGTTTGATTAATTACAAAGACAGTATGCAAAAGGTTTTTTTTTTTTTTTCTATTTGTAAAAGATTATCTCTCTTCTACTGTTCCTGACCAGTGATATAAGCTCATTGATTTCTAAATGACCCTTTGAAATTTTGTAGTTTTTCCTTTGTGGATTAACTGTAAAAGATGCAATCCTTCATACACTGCTGCTTCATGAGTATTTCTTTTCTACTAGAGCACACGGGAATTTTTACAAAGTTATTTACTCTCTACTTTTATCTTTTTTGTTTTATGAAGAGAAACCTACATTATTACATGACCGCTATGTGGAGTCAAGAGAGCTATCTGACCATGAAACTGAGCCTGGCTCCAGACTCTCTTACTTATGTAGTAGATTCAGTCTGCCTGGGCTCTGTAGGTTTTAAATAAATGGGGAATATTCTTCACAATGAGGTTAATCCTTGTTTAAAAGATAAAATGTTATATTATGTATCTAATACAGTGACTAATATTAGTCTCTCAGAAATGGGAGCCATATTATTATTGCTGATCGTGTTATTTTTTTCTGAAGCAAATTGGCAAGAATAGTGTCCAGATTTCTTGCAAGGTTCTTATAGATACCATACTTTTTCTGGACAAGTGTTTAGGATTTGAGAGAGAGAATTTAGACATACTTCTTCATAGCAAGTTATATTCTTTTTTCCTTCAGCGAAGAGAGCAGAAGAGATGATTTATTGTACACATATTATATTCAGTCACAAATGAAACAGAATTAATCCTGAAAGTCACAGGAGCAGGGCAGAGGACCAAAAGGGACTGTTTTGGTATGAGCAAGGTGGATCTCTCGTAGGTATTTGTTGTGATCAAATGGCAATGGGCATTCTAGATCCAATGAATCAAGCTCTAGAAAGTAGGCATATAGTCCAGCAATTGGTACCAGCATCCCTGGCCTCTGCCTTTCCTATTTATGCTCCTGTGGTGCCATGGGTAGCACAGTTTACTTAGACCTCTGCCTCATCTTTCTTCTTTTACACCTCAGCCTGCGCGTTTGCTTCTTCCTCTACTTAGCTCTCATGGTGCAGAGGTATCCAAGAAGATGGAGCTAAGGCTAAGAGTGTATTTTTGCTTCTTTGCATCATCTTGTCTCCCTAACCCTGATTTGGAGATTTTAATTAAAGCTCTTTAAATTTATAACCTCTCATATTTTAAACAATATAGGTTTGCTTACAAACAAATCTTCTTTTGTCCTGTCATTATTGCACCAGGTACATTATACTGCTGTTGTATAATCAATCAACTAATAAAAGATGAATAAGATTCCAGTTATTTGAAACAAGGGAAAGACTGCCGACTAAAGTAAGCAAGCACAGCATCTTTAGTGGGAAGACAGTGGAAGAAACTTTTCATGAGTCATCATCATTTAACAAAAATTTTGATCAATATTAAAATCATGTCTTAATACTTTCTTGTAATTAAAAATAGGTGTGGAAATCCTTCTCTAAATCAATGTAGTTTGCTCAGCAAGATAATTTCAGTTCATAAGGTATCCTCTTGCTGAATTCTCTGAGTCATGCTTGTGATTCTTGGGGCTGGCTTTGATGACGGTGAGTCATTTCATATTTTCTGGGAATAAAAAAAAAATATTTTCTGGGAATAAAGCTACCTGACTATCATCACTTTATCTTTGGCAATCAGTTGAGAAAGTGTACCATGGCAGGTGACAGGGTAGATAACTAGGTAAATATGGAAAGAAAATCTATTGTCTGTGATTTGGGTGTAACTGAATAGTAAAGGAGATGCTACTCTAGCAGATGTTCTAATATTGCCAAGAACTTTCTTCTTTGCCTCCTAAGAACATGGAAGCAAAATTTTTCTATAGGCAGTGGCATTCTCTTTGCCTTCTTAAAACATAAGTTTACAGGGCAAAATGTTGGACCTATCTATTATTCATATAATGTCAAAATCTTGGGATGTCTAGCTTGCCAGGTAAGCATCTGGGTTATCCAAATTAATCTATTTTAAGGTAAACAGCCTTAGCTGAGGAGCAACCTCAATTCCATCTACAATTCCATCCTACTCCTTTGCAATGTAAAGTAGCATTCATAGGTTCTGTGAATTAAGATGTGGGCATTTGGGGGAGGGATTATTCTGCCTACCACACATCTTAAAATAAAATTTTCTTTGTTTTATTTGAGTATAAATAACTATAAGGAAATTTTTCCTGGTAAAAGTTTTTACAAAACTTGCTTTACTTCATAGATAGTAACGATGTTACTATCTAATCAATGATACTAATGAATGTTTATGTGCCAGTGTATCCTTTGGCTTGATTGAGGATAAAAGAAACCAGTTTGTTTTTCTTAAATTGTTTTAATTCCCAGGTTACCTCTTCTGATCTAAAGAAAGAGAAACATGGAAATAAAAGAAACTCCAAGGGAGAGAAACAGATACAAGGAGAGAGAGAGAGAGAGAGAGAGAGAGAGAGAGAGAAGGAGAAAGTATTACATAAGGATGGATCAAATAACAGAAATAAAACCAGTTTAATTCATTTGATTTTTTCTAAATGAAACACTGTTTGATCAGAGTGGAAACATCACTGCTTCATTGATTGGCACTTCTTGGATAGAGGCTAAGACTCATGTGGTGAGTTAGTGGCTGCTGAACTTAACTTTTTCAGCTGTTCTTTTCTGATTCCAGCTATTTGTGTGCTATCAACATAAGCTTTCTATGATATATACTTATGGTTATACTTGGAATTGTTTAATCCCCTCAAAATATAATGTGAATATATGTATCTATTAATGGGAGAATTGGCAAGGGGAGGAATTGTTCTGAAAATAGTATTCCTCAAGAAAAATTTTCAATTAATAAAAACTGTCACATACCTTAGTTTCTCCATCTTTAAAATAAGATGGCCTGTAGCATAACAAACAAGCCTACCAAGATACAGCATAGAAGCAGCAGTTTGAAAAGAATCTGGAGTATACAGGAAGGAGATTTATTTACTAATCTCAGAATGTATACTGGAGTTGGAGGGGCAGGATCTTTAGGAGATTTCTTCAACAGCAAAAGAGCTGGTGGGTGCCATTTCTCTCCTCACCAGTGTAAATACCTGGACACCTGGAGGAACTAGCATGAACGCTCTCTACATAGCTTGCTAACGCTGCATGCCCCATCACATGTTCACCTGGAGATTTACCCCATCCAACCCATCCCACTTGGCAGGAGCTTTCCAAAGTGGCAAATGACTTATCTATTTCATTTTGCAAGCAGCCCCAACAGTGACCAGCACCACTCCAAAGTGACCCTTGCCCCAGGGAAAGGGGAAGATAACTATACATACTAGTTCAACTGCAGCCCAAGCAATGAGCTGGGTGTAGACATCTAACCTGACTGCCAGTGCCACCCTAGACAGAAACCTCCCAAGGGGCAACACAAGAAGAGAGCTCTATAGATCAGGATGTCTGAACCTTAACAGACAGTCAGGGGGCAGATATCTAGTTTGACTGCAGGGACAAAAGTCTCTCAAGGGACAACACAGGGAAACTGTCCTGTAATTTGGTGCAGCCAGAATGCCAACAAATATGTGGAGTGGTAAGCCCCTGGTCTGACCCAACTACAGGCCCAAGGCAGCCTCAGACTGGTTCCTTAACAGTACAGAGACCAAACCTTGCCCACAACAGACAAAGAGGGCCAGTGCAGCCAACTGGTTGCAAGGTAAACTTGCTAAACCACAATAGTAGGGTGTATGCAACAGACATAGGAAACACTTGTAAGTGCCTGGTTTTGGTGAACAGGGAACATTGCACTAGAGTACTATAAGTCCTCTTAGTTATAAAAAGACCATTTTCAAGATCATGAGACATAGCTGACTTTCCTAATACATAGAAATGGACACAGGGAGTTAGAATGAGGTGACACATATGTTTCAAATGAAAGAACAGGACAAAATCACAGCAAAAGAGTTAAATGAAATGGAGATAAGCAATATGCCTGATAGAAAATTCAAAGTAATGGTCATAAAGATACTTAATGAACTTGAGAAATAAATGATCTCAGTGAGACATTCAGCATAGAGATAATATAGAAAAGAACCAATCTGAGATGAAGTCTCAGTAACTGAAATAAAAATTACACTAGACAGAATGAATAGTAGATGAGAAGAGGCAGAAGAATAGATTGGCAAGCTGGAATACAGAGTAATAGAAAGCAACCAAGCTGAACAGCACAAAGAAAAAAGAATAATAAAAAATGAGAATAGATTAAGGGAATTTGGTGACATCATCCAGTGTAATAACTTTTGCATTATGGGATTCCCAAGGTGAAGAGAGAAAAGGGGGTAAAAATTTATTTAAAGAATAACCAAAAACTTCCCTAACCTGAGGAAGGAAATAGATATCCAGATGTAGGAGACACCAACAAAATCAAACAAAGGATCTACATCAAGACACATAATAATTAAAAAGGCACAAAGTGTAGTGATAAACAGAGAATTTTAAAAACTGCAAGAGAAAAGAGCAGCAAGAGAAAAGAAAACAGTTACATACAAGGGAAAACCCATAAGGCTGTCAGGTGGTTTTTCAGCTGAAACTTTGCAGGCCATGGGAGTGTCATGATATACTCAAAATCCTAAAAAAAAAAACCAAAACCCTGCAGTGAAGAGCATGCTATCCAGCAAGGCTATCATTCAAAGTCTTAGAAGAAGAGATAAAGAATTTCGCAGATAACAAAGGTTAAGAGAGTCTATAACCACTAAACTAGCCTTACAAGAATATTAAAGAGAACACTGTGTATGGAAAGAAAAGGCCATAATCACAGGTAAAAGAAAGGAAAAAAATTAGGAAAGGAAAAAATTTCAGAAGTACATGCAAACAAATGTAGTAGATCACAAAGCAAGTATGGAGGTTAAACCACATATGCAATAAAATAAATTATATCCATAAAAATCAGTCAAGGGATTCACAAAAAAAGGATGTAAAGTATGACACCATATACTTAAAACATGGCGAGGAGGGGGGATATAAATTTAGTGCTCTTAGAATAGCTTCAAACTTAAGTGACATTCAACTTAACATAGACTGAAGTGCATAGAATGATGTATATAAATCTAATGGTAACAACAAATCAAAAATCTGTTGTATAATGCAAAAGATAAAGAGAAAAGAATCCGAGTATATCATTAAGAAGGCCATCAAGCCATATGGAAAGAGAGCAATAGAAGAAAGAAACAGGAAAACTATAGAAACAATCACAAAACAATTTAAAAAATAGGGTGATATAGGAGACAAAAAAGCAAAACCCATCTATATGCTTCTTACAAGAGACTCATTTCAGACCTCAAGATACATGCAGATTCAAAGTGAATAAATAGAAAAACATTTATCATACAAATGGAAGCAAAAAGAAAGCTAGGGTAGCCCTACTTAAATAGAATAGACTTTAAAAACAAAGACTATAACAAGACACAAAGAAGGACACTTACAGGACCATAAAGTAAACAATCCAACAAGAAGATACAATTGTAAATGTTTATGTACCCAACATGGGAACACCCAAATACATAAAGCAAGTATTAATAGACATAAAGGAAGAAATCTAGAGTAATGCAATAATAGTAGGAGGCTTTAACATCCCACTTACACCAATGGATGGATAATCTAGATAGAAAATCAACAAGGAAACAAACAGTAGCTTTGAATGACACATTAGATCAGATGGATCTAACAGATTCAGAGCATTACATCCCTGAACAGAGGAATACACTTTTTTTTCAAGTGTACATGGAACATTCTCCAGAAGAGATCTCATGTTAGGCCACAAAACAAGTCTCAACAAATCCAAAAGGATTGAAATCATATCATGCATCTTTTCTGACCTCAATGGCATGAAACTAGAAATCAATCATAAGAAAAAAATCTGGAAAGAACATAAATACATGGGATAAATAACATGTTACTAAGCAATGAATGGAACAACCAAGAAATCAAAGAAAAGATAAAAAAAAAATACAAGGAGATGAATGAAAATGAACACAAAAATCCAAAACCTTTGGAATGCCACAAAGGCTATCAGAAAAGCAATACAGGCCTACCTCAAGAAGCAAGAAAGATATCAAACAACCTAACCTCAGAACTAACAGTGCTAGAAAAAAAGAACAAAGCCCAAAGCTAGTAGAAGGATAGAAATAATAAAGATTAGAGTAGAAATAGATGAAATAGACTAAAAAAAAATGATAGAAAAGTTCAAGGAAACTAGGAACTGGTCCTTTGAAAGGGTCAATGTAATTAGTAAGCCTTTAGCCAGACCTATCCAAAAAGAAAAAAAAAGAAAGAAAGAAAGAAAGGGAAAACTCAAACAAAATCAGAAATAAAGGAGCAATAACAACTGGTATCATAGAAATACAAAGAATTATGAGAGCCTTATGAAAAATTATATGCCAAAATTTGAACAACCTAAAAAGACATGGATAAATTTTTAGAAACATATAACCTCCCAACTCTGAATCAGGAAGGAATAGTTATGCTACAAAGCTGTACTAATCAAAAACAGTGTGGTACTGGCATAAAAATAGACACATAGATCAGTGGTACAGGATAGAAAGTCCAGAAATAAACCCAATTAATCTATAACAAAGGAAGCAAGAATATACAATGGGAAGAAGACCATCTCTTCAACAAATGGTATTGAGAAAATTACACAATTATATGCAAAAAAATGAAATGGGACTACTTTCTTATAGCATTCACAAAAAATGAACTAAAAAAGTGAATGAAAGACCTAAATGTGAGCCCTGAAACCATAAAACTCCTAGAAGAAAATGTAGGCAGTAATCTCTTGACATCAATCATAGCAACATTTTTCTAGATAGTCTCTTCTGGCAAGGAAAATAAAAGCAAAATTAAACTATTGAGACTAGACCAAAATAAATAGCTTTTATACAACAGAGGAAACCATTAACAAAACAAAAAAGACCAACTACTGATTGGGAGAAGATATTTGCAAATGATATACTTGACAAGAGGTTAATATTCAGATATGTAAAGTACTTATACAACACACACAAGTAATCCAATTAAAAATGGGCAAAGGACCTGAATAGACATTTTAAAGAAGATATTCAGGTGGCCAACAGGGACATGAAAAGATGCTCAACATTACTAATCATCATGTAAATGCAAATCAAAGCCACAGTGAGGTATCATCTCATACCAGACAGAATGGCTATAATGAAAAGCATCAGAAATAGCAAGTGTTGGTGAAGATGTGGAGAAAGAAAGAACCCTTATGGGATCCCTGGGTGGCGCAGCGGTTTGGCGCCTGCCTTTGGCCCAGGGCGCGATCCTGGAGACCCGGGATCGAATCCCATGTCGGGCTCCTGGTGCATGGAGCCTGCTTCTCCCTCTGCCTATGTCTCTGCCTCTCTCTCTCTCTCTCTCTGTGACTATCATAAATAAATAAAAAAATTAAAAAAAAAAAAAAGAAAGAACCCTTATGCACTGTTGGTGGGAATGCAAGTTGGTGCAGCCATTGTAGAAAACAGTATGGAGGTTCCTTAAAAAATTTTAAATAGTATTACCATATGATCTGGTAGAGAATGAAAACATGAATTTGAAAATATATGTACCCCTGTGTTTATTGCAGCATTATTTATTATATCCAAAATATGAAAGCTACCCAAGTGCCCATTGATAGATGAAAGGATAAGGATAAAGAAGGTGTGATATATAGAGAGAGTTTTCATCTCTCTTGATATATATGTCTATATATATGTATACACACACACACAATGGAATATTATTGAGCCATAAAAAAACCACATGAAATCTTGTTATTTGCGATATGGATAGATCTAGAAGTTACAATGCTAAATGAAAACAGAGAGACACACATACCATACAGTTTCACTTATATGGAATTTAAGAAACAAACAAACAAAAAGAGACAAATAAAAATACAGAAAACTGGTAGTTGCCAAAGAAGAAGTCAATAGGAGAATGGGTGAAATAGATGAAGAGAATTAAGAGTACACTTATTGTGACAAGCCCTTAGAAATGTATAGAATTGTTGAATCATTATATATTGTATACCAGAAACTAATATAATACTATATGTTAATTGTACTTGAATAAAAAATGTAAAAAATTAAATGCAAATGTGATGGTCTTACTAGATGACCTTTTAAGATCCTAGCTTCTAGTTTTGTTTCATTTAGATTTACTTATTTATTTTAGAGAGAGTGAAAGAGCATGCACAAGCAGGGGGAAGAGCAGAGGGAGAAGAGGGACAGAAGCAGACTCCTTGCTGAGGGGCTCATCTCAGGACCCAGAGATCATTACCTGCTAGCTTGTAGTTTTTAAAGTCAGATCCTCCAAGTTACCCTCACTATTCATTGGAAATGAAATAGAAAATGTTGATATTTGGGTCCAACCATTAGAAATATTAAGTTAGGGGGCAGCCCGGGTGGCTCAGCAGTTTAGCGCTGCCTTCAGCCCAGGGTGTGGTCCTGGAGACCCGGGATCGAGTCCCACGTCGGGCTCCCTGCATGGAGCCTGCTTCTCCCTCTGCCTGTGTCTGTGCCTCTCTCCATTCTCTCTCTCTCTCTCTCTCTCTGTGTCTCTCATGAATAAATAAATAAAATAAAAAAATAAAAAAAAAAAAAAGAAATATTAAGTTAGGGGTGGTGGCTCAGTTGGTTAAGCATCTACCTTTGGCTCAGGTCATGATCTCAGGGTCCTGGGATGGAGCCCAAGTCAGGCTCCCTGCTCAGTGAGGGGACTGCTTATCCCTCTCCTGCTGCCCTCCCTCTGCTCGTGTTCTTTCTCTCAAATAAAAAAAATCTTAAAAAAAGAAATATTGACTTAATTAGTCAAATTCCTCAAATTATGTCTTGATTCAGTATTCCTTCCCAAAGTAAAAACCTTTAGGCTAAAAGTAAAAATGAATATTAGTAAGGAAAACCTATCCAGAATGAGTGAAGAGTTTATAAGTGAACATTTACTTGCTTTAAATTATTTCCTGCCCTACATACATCATATCTTACATTAAGAGATTTTTTTTTGATGAATTGGAAGATGTTGAAAGACTGGAGGATACAATTCCTGATTTTTAGAAAGGGTGAGTAATCCAGTATTGTGTATTACAAATCCATACCTTTGACATTGATTTTTAAAATGAGAATCTAGAATAGATTTTTTAAAATCAGCTTTATTGACATATAATTTATGTACATTAAAATACATTTTACAGTCATCTACTTTTTTTGACATGTAGTTGACATACAAGGTCATCTACTTTTGACAAAGCTATGTAACCTGTGTAACCACTACCTAAGTCAAGATGTATAGGGTTTTCATCTCTCTTGAGAGTTTTCTAGTATTTCTTTGCGATAAGTCTCTCCCCATCTCCTGTGCCAGGCAACTACTCTTCTAATTTTATTACTATAGGATTTTATATAAACTGAATCATACAATATGTGTTCTTTTGTGTCCAGGCTTTTTGTTAAGTGTAACATCTTTGAGATTGATCTGCTTGTCAGTCACTTGTTACTGTTTATTCCTGAGCAGTATTCCATTGGACAGTCAAGAATATTTCCTTAGCTACTCTAATTTGGCAGGATTTAACCACAAAACTCTTTCCTATGGATCTTGGGAGCTTGCTTTTTAGGCTTTTCTAGATGGGGTTAGAATACATTTTACTCTTGGACAGGGGTCAGCAAGCTTTCTCCTGAAATGTCCAGGTAGTAAATATTTTAGACTTTGTTAGCCACACACAATCTGTGTCAGATTTTTTAAAATACAATCCTTCAAATATGTAAAAGCACGTCCTAGTTCATTAGCCATGCAGAAATGAGCTGCAGGTAGGATATGGCCTGCAGACTGTAGTTGGCCAGTTCCTGCTCCAGGTCAGTGCTGACCAATACAACTTTATGTGATACTTATAAGTGAGCTGTGCATTATGGTAGCCACTGGCCACATATTGAGCACAGAAATTTAGAATAGACTTTAAAAACTTGTATACAACCTGAAGAGGAAGCAACAATCAGATGTCAAAGTAAGTTTTGAAAACAATATATAGGCTACTATAAATTATTTCTTTGGCTCAGTTATGAGTTTGGTAGGTGAATAAAATGTAGTAATCACAATACATTACATTTGACAAAGCCACTTATAATAACCTCATGATAAAATGAGAAAATTAGATGTGAGGGCAGTTAAGGATCTTAACTGGTAATTGGTTGTAGCAATTACATCAAAGCTTTTGTATCGTGAATGCCAATTCATGGTATATTGTTAGTTGTTATGCTGTCCAATTAGTGAGCATTAGCCACATGTAGCAATATAAATATACATGTAGATTAATTAAAATTAATTTAAAAAATTATGCTCCTCAGCTGCACTAGCCCCATTTTAAATGCTCAATAACTGTATGTAGTTTGTGGCTGCTGTCTTGGATAACAAAGTCTTAGAACATTTCTATTATAACAAAGTTTCATTGGAAACTCTGCCAGGTAGAGGTTTCTCAGGACATGAAAAAGAACTCTTCTTTCATTATGTTGGCCCACATTTTTATCATAATTTAGATAAAGATTGCACAAATAAAGAAAACGTGATAATCAGTTTATAAATTTATAGATAAATATGGGAAGGAATATAAATAGTGTGTTAAATGACTGACATAGCTTCCTAAAAGGTTTTGACAGCAT
Source organism: Canis aureus (assembly GCF_053574225.1). Classification (NCBI taxonomy): domain Eukaryota; kingdom Metazoa; phylum Chordata; class Mammalia; order Carnivora; family Canidae; genus Canis; species Canis aureus. The sequence continues at coordinate 7,591,947 of NC_135615.1, read as the reverse complement.
CTTTGAAATAATGGTACCCTAACCTGTTAATTAGTTAATGCATGTCATATGAAAAATCTCTTTCTTGGCTGAAAAAATTTAGTAAATCGTCCTTTCTTTGTGAGTCAAAAATGCATCTCAGCTTATTGAAGGCTCTGAGAAATCCTAGATTAAGTCAGTATGTTTTATTTTGTTTATTAACCTAGACGGTTGGGTTAGATCAAACAAGATAGGTTTTAATAAAGATAAAAGAGAAACCCTGCCTTTTTGGTCTCCATATTGCTTGCACAAATACAGGAATGAGTGAGACCTGGCCTAAAAGCAGTGTGTGTGTAAAGGGCTTCAGGATTTTAGCCAGTTACAGGCTTAGTAGAGTCAGTCATATAACTCACTCGTCTGTGCTTTTCTGGTAAGAAGTTATTGTGATTTAGGCTATACTCATGCACCTGTAATGCTATACATAAAGAAATGATTGTTATTTAATTCAGTTGTGAATTCTGTGTTTGTCTAAGAGGTTCATGTTTATTCCTTGTGGTGGACATTTTTTGGGAGTTTGCATTTAAAAAAGGGGTATAGCAGACAGAACTTGGGTTTGGAAATATCTGGCTTAAAATCTCAAATTCATAGTTTACTAGAATTATCTACCTTGGCAAGTGTCCTGGCTATGTAAGTCTCCGTTTTTTTAAACTATGATAAGGTTAGATAATAATACTAGATACTGTCATACATAAGCATCCTCATGGATACCTACATTCAGGATTGCTGAAGGGGTTCTCTGACACATGAATATTTCTTCCCCTACACAACTGAGGTAGCCAGGTGGGGTGAGGTGAGGTCTTGCACCCTTTGCCTAACCCGGTATTTTAGACGGCTGGCTCCAGTAGAAGAGGGCCATGTTCATATCCCACTCTTACCATCTCTAGGACCTTTCCCTCTCTGTGCCCTGGGTTTTACATTTGTGAGAGAGGGATCATAGTAGAACTTGTTTCACATAGTAGTTTTGAGAGCTAAGCTGACTTAACTGGCATGTGACATTGCATAGGGCTTGGTGCAGGGCTAGTGCTCAGGAGCCTTTATAGCTGCTGTTATTTCAATGTAACTGAGGCATAGCCTTGCCTCATGTTCATCTTTATGGCTTCCAGTTATTGATATTCTGTTATTTCAATTACTGAAGCATAGTCTTGCCCCATGTTCATCTTTATGTCCTCCAATTATTAATACTCTGTTATTCCAATTTCTTTCAACCAAAAATATGTATCTTTCCTCTAAGCTAGAGATAGACTTAACAAAATTTATTGACTTAAAATAATTTTCCTCTATATTAACCATATTGCTGATAATACTATTATCTTAGTTATTTAGAGAAAAAATGTGTCTAGTCTTTAATTGGAAAGTTTGTGGTAATATCTAGAATGAATACATAATAAATAAGCAATAACAAGGGTGAATGAAACCATATTCTTGATGTCAGAAAAACATTTTTTAAAAGATTTTACTTATTTATTCATGAGACACACAGAGAGAAGCAGAGACACAGGCAGAGGGAGAAGCAGGCTCCTTGAGCCCGATGTGGGGCTTGATCCCAGGAGCCCGGGATCGCGACCTGAGCCAAAGGCAGATGCCCAACCACTGAGCCACCCAGGTGCCCAGAAAAACATCATTTACCCAAGGCTGTAAATAAGACAAAATTGGTTGAAACCATAGAACTTTTTGAAATTTTCCAAATGACTGTCGATTGGGGGCGGGGAGGGATTAGAAGTTTTCAGTGTGATTTTTACTATATCATGTTATTTCTGTTTCAGAATAATCATGTGTATGTGTGTGTGTGTATGTATGCGTGTGTATGGACGCTATGCCATTTATTGTTTATCCCTGTCGGTTTACGTTTGTCTTAAGACTCAATACTTTTGCTTTTATGGAGAAGTTAAGTGCACATACAAATGAGAGAAAGAATAAATAACACTTGATGATACTTGCTAGAATTTATTTATTGTCTGCATGTGTGTGTATCTGCAGCTCAGTGGTTTTTCCTCCATATATTTTTATAAATCTTCAGAACAACTCTGCAAATGAAGATCAAGGAACTTGAGTTTGCCAAAAGTCACACTGGCTAATTGGTAATAAATTATAAAGTGGATTTTAGAGTTACTCTTCTCTGACATTGCCTAGAATAGAGAATATGAGAAAATCAAAGGACTATGAATAATCTGATAAACCTCAAGCACATAAAGCACACCACTGCTTAATATAATCCAGATGCCCTCTGATTTCTGCATATACTTTGTAGCAATTTAGCAAGCAGTTAATCTGTGTCTAAAGAACTCACCCTTTCAGAATGACACATTCTATTTTAGAAAGTTATTCTAAGGACTTTTAAGGTCTTTACTGTTCAGAACATCTTACATCCTTGGTGGAGACTTCTAAAAACAGTTCTTGAAGCTCCATTTGAAAATAATTGTCAGGATGCCTGGGTGGCTTTGTAAGTGAACGTCTACCTTTGGCTCAGGGCGTGATCTGGGATCAAGGTCCACATCGGGCTCCCTGCACGGAACCTGCTTCTCCCTCTGCCTGTGCTCTGCCTATCTCTGTGTCTCTCATGAATAAATAAATAACATCTTTAAAAAAATTTTAAAAAACAAAAAAAGAAAATAATTGTCTTATTCTTTGTTGCTTCCTAGATTTTATCTCCATATAGAATTTGGTTAGGTCAGCTAAGATGGAGAGAACTGGTTAATAGAAATTAGTCTGTTGTACTTCAGAAGTAGTGTGATGGCAAATCTGTCCCAGTTTGGTGGGTTATGTAATCTCTTTTCCTAAAGAATGCCTTCCCAGATATCAAGCATTGCATTGGTACAAATGAGTCCATGATCTATGGTAACAGAAACAAGGGTTTTATATTAGTTTGGTTGTATCAGAAAATGTGTCGTAGTGAAGGAGATGCCTTTGTGTGCTAAGAATAGATTGGAAGTAATAAAGATGAGAAGGGTACTCTGGACAGTGGGAAAGTATATGCCTATCTGGAGTCTTTCTTGGCCATGGTCTTTACTTTAGCTGATTGATTGTGTACAGAGCAGGATTAAGGAGCAGACAAACTGGCAACAATTTATAAGGTGCCTTGACACGTCATGGAATTAAATTAGAAATATGATTTTGGGTGGCACAAGCCTCTTTACATGTAAATACATCAGAGGAGAAGGGGAGGCAAATTAATCAATGGGGTAGAAGTCTCCTAAAAAAGTGATTTTTTAAAAAATGGCATTAATGGTGAATGTTATTTTCATTTGTTATTAATACATTTTTGGGTTTCTCTTTCTTCTCTATTCCCATTATTATGACACTTAGACTTAACACTTGACACTTTGACTATAATAATTGCCTCCCAACTTGTTTTCTTATTCTCTGATTTTCTCCCCTCTTGTTAATACATCTCTATCATTTCCCTTAAATGCTATTTTTGTGATGTTATTTCCCTCACGTACAATGAATCTCTATTGTCCACTTTATATATCACTTTAATTTGGTGTTTTAGTTGGCTTTTAAGACCCTCCATAATTTGGCCATACTGGGTCACTCCAACCTTACTTTCACATAGTGCTACATATCTCTCAGTGAGTTTCAGCTATAGTCAAACTGCCCTTCATATTATTAGTTATTGTACCATAATTACTTGTTGAAGCATTGTGGATCCAACTGAGAACAAAAGAGACATGGCCTCTGTTATTATGATGCATAGAATGAAGACTGTAAATATCAATAGAATAATTAAGAAAAATACAAGGACACAAATTAGTCTTTTTTCTAGTTTTTCAGTGTGTGCGCATGCACACACATATTCTTTTGTTTTTATATCTTCATGTATTTATGATGTACCTATTACTTAGAATTATTTCTTTTCTACATCTGTAAATATTCTGCAAGTGTTTTAGAACTATATTTGATTGTGCATCCTTAGTTAAACTCAGGCTGAGCCTAAATACTTCATTGGTCTGTATGTAAAACAAGATTTTGGAAAACCTGTTCAATAAGGATTCAGATGTACTTTCCAAAAGGCTAAAATTTAAATGTAAATTGAATCACAAATAGCAATGCTCAACTAATATAACCAGTTTTGATAATGATGGACAAGTTAGAAGTATTTTGTACCATCCTTTATTTATGAAAATAAAATATGTGGGCATATGATATAAAATTTTTTATCACTGCTTACTTGGGAGAGGTTTCAAATATGTATTTTGGAATGATACCAGTTGAAGTTAAATAAAAGGCACTTACATTCTTTTTGACAATTTCACTTTGAAACTGCAGGAAAGCTTTTTATAATTTGAAGATGGCAATATTTGAAAAAAAATATGAATTTATGTACAGTCCAGGGTTGTTGATGTCAGAGAGGCTGCTGTGGAGAGTTACAACAATGGTTTCTTTAGGGTGACCTTTAGTTGATACCTAAAGGCATTTGAGATGCAGGCTAACCATTGTTCTTCTCTTAAAGGAAACCAGCAACCATGCTTTAACTAGCATTTAAACCTGAGTCTGAATATACAGTAAAACTCTTGTGTAAACCACTTCTATCCCTCCTACAACCTTTCTTTCTCTCTCCCTCTCTCTCTCTCTCTCTCTCTGCCCCCCCCCACCTCTGTTTCTCCTTGTCCCTCCCTCACCCTTCCCTCTCTCCCAGTTTCCCACTCTACCACTTCCTGTCTTGGCCATCTGTTTCCTGAAGATTTTCATTCTCTCCCAGTATTATTATCCCCCTAGTGAAACTTCTTTCTTCCCTACCCATACTGATCTGCAGAACTGATTATATGAACTGTATTTTCATGATACCCTCAGTTTTCTTGTCTTGCTGACCTTTGAACTGACCCTCTATGCTCTCACATATCAATCATGTAAGTAGACTTCTCAGCCTACATATTTGGAAGGTTTCATGATGCTGGAGAAAATAATGTAATAATGGGAATGTAAATTTATGAATTCTAATCTAGTAGTATTTCTAATTCTAATCTTAGTAGTATTTTCATTATCTTAAGTAAATATGCATTAACTTACTTGATGTCTCAACATTCATGTCAAACTTTTTCTTTTCTGACCATTAACCCAACCTAACTTTTTTCACTCTCACAGGTTCATTTTATTTTCTTTCATGTCCTCTCAGATTGAAGCCATTTTCATAGATATGAATGCATGTTATCTTTCCTTGGGGATTGCAAAGGATCAGATATTTTACCCACTAAAGGATAAATCCTCTTATCTCCAACTGGTCCTTGCTCCATTACATGTCCTTTCTTTTTAAATTTTTTTTTCCCACTGGTACTTCTACTTCTTTAAGAGAGTACTATCCAACCCCAAAACCAACTAAACATCATTGCCTACCTATAAGTTCTTTTCTATGTTCCTGTCTTTTATTTTCCCCATCCAGGTGACTTGTGAAAGTGTTTTCAGTCTTTTCCCCCATTGCCCTTTCTTATTTAGTCAAAAATTGCCCCAAAGCTGAAAAATCATCGCCAATTCCAGTGGGTATGGTTCAGAACTTAAATGTTAAGTTAAATATGTTAAATTTATAAATCCAAAAACATTGTTTTTGAGGGAAAGGAAAGAGAGGGAGAACAGTTTAAAGATTACTGATGATTTTACTCGCCATTTATTCAATAATGTCTGCCCTGAAGTTAATTTAAGATGATGAATGTTTGATCTCATTCTTTCAGATAGTCTTACAACATTATCATCTAGGCAATATAAGTAATTTTAGTGTTTAAAGTGTGTTTTTTAATGGTAAGATCCTAAAATGCAGCTAAGCTACTTCATCTCATGGTTTTTCAAGAAATAGTGATACACACACATAAACAATGTTTATTCTCGTCTATGATAATTATCTGAAAAGTCACTGAAAATACTGAATTTAGTGACTGTAGGACCATTGGTCCTAGAGAAAATAACAGGTTTAGCTTCTTACGAGCCTCTGGTGTAGCATTTTATTAACCAATCAATACATAATCCTGTTCTATGTGTTTTTATGTTTAAAGACACCGTATTTTATTATTCTGTATATATAATTGATTTAGTAATGTTGAACTCATGGCCAACAACAGTACAACTCTGCCTGGATGATGCTTATGTGACACATATATTTCTTACATTAGGCCCATCACAATCATCTTGCACTTAGGCATACTAGGCAACGCTTCAGCACTACACTTAGAGACCATTTTAAACAGAAAAATTACCAACAAAAAGCTCAACTGTGAAAAATGTGACACTAAATAGACCACAAAAAGGACAGTTTATGATATGACAGCTGAAACAAGAAGATAGAGTCACCTTGTTTGACTTCAACTTGGAATGTGTGTGGTGAATGACTCAAATATTTTGCTACTCTGTGCATACCCACAAATCACTGTGAAATTGCTGCAGTTGATTTGGGGTTGCAAGTAAATTTTAGTGAGTAGGTAAATTCACAAATATGGAATATATGAATGGTAAGGAATAAATATATATTTTTTCTGAAGAGTAAATTGTAGTTATCTTGCCACCTTTACCACTAAATACTTCTGTATGTATTTCCTAAGAATAAGGACCATCTGTTATATTGCAATCATCAGAATTAGGAAATTAAAACTAATCCAATACTATTATCTAATCTTAACACCTTATATTTCACAATTTGTCCTAATAATATTTTCCATAGCTTAACAAAATTTCTGGGCCAGAAGCCAAAACAAGATCACACCTATCATTTAAGTTTTATATCTCTTTAGTTTCCTCATTGGAAACAATTTTTCAATCTGTTTTGTCTTTCATGATTTTGACTTTTTTAAAGCATTTGGCCAGTTGATTTGCGGAATGATACTCAATTTGGGTTTATCTGATGTTTCCTTATGATTAGATTAAGTGATACATTTTTGTCAAGAATATCACAGAATCTGTGTGTAGTGCATGATAATAGGTATAAAATACATAAAGGGTGACTGACTCAGTCTAAGCATGGACTCTTGATTTTAGCTCAAGTCTTGATCTCAGGGTTGTGAATTCAAGCTCTGTGTTTGGCTCCATGCTGGGTGTGGAGTCTACATACATGCATACATGCATACACGCATACATGCATACATACATACAATCTATTTGTCCCATTACTTTTATGTTAATTTTGTGGCCTTGGTTAGAGACCTAGCTGGTTTTCTCTAGTGTAGAGTTACTATTTTTCTCTGTTATTTTTAATTATTTGAGATTTTATAGATATCCTCTTGGAATTCTGTAATGAGAACTTCTGTTTTTGCCCCATTAATCAAATAATTCATTTATTTATGTAAGTTCAGACTCATGGTTTTTATTTTATCCAATTGGTTTTAATCTATTATGGACTGAATTTTGTCCCTCCCATTATTCATATGTAGAAGTGCTATCTTAGTACTTCAGAATTTTTTATTTGGAGATAGTCTTTAAATTGGTAATTAGGTAAAATGAGGTTAATAGAGTGGGCCTTCATCCAGTATGACTGCTATCTTTATAACAAGATGAGATTAGGGACACCTGGGTGGCTCAGGGTTTGAGCATCTGCTTTTGGCTCAGGGCATGATCCCGGAGTCCCAAGATTAAGTCCCACATCGGGCTTCCCAAGGGGGAGCTTGCTTCTCCCTCTGCCTATGTCTCTGCCTCTCTCTGTGTGTCTCTCATGAATAAATAAATAAAATCTTTAAAAAAACAAAAAACAAGACGACATTAGGACACAGACATGCACAAAGGGAAGACTCTATGATGAAAACAGGGAAAAAATGGCCATCTAAAAGCCAAGGAGAGTGGCCTCAGAAGAAATGAATACTGCTGACATCTTGATCTCAGACTTTTAGGCCAGAGTTGTGAGGAAATCAGTTTCTGTTGTTTAAGCCACCAGTTTGTGGTCTTTGTATGGCAGCTCTTGAAAATTAATACATAATCTATTATTATAATTATATATTTTGATACTCAAATTGTCCCATGTTTGGCCAGTAGGAGGTCCTTCCACCGGCTTCTTTTGTCCTTTTGACCTATCCCCATTATTTCATAAGCATCTTCTTACTTCTTGGCACAAGATGTTGCAGTCTCATATTGTACTTTAACTGTGCTCCTAGATCAGGCATTCATCCATGGAGCCCTAATTCCTTTTAGTGGAGAATAGTATGTAGAAAACACAGTTTGGATGCTGGTATGCTCATTGTGTAAGGTTAGTATAGATTCTGGGATCTCGGGAATCTGTGTATACTTATCTTCCCACCCCCTCTCTTTGTCTCTGTGTCTACATGCATATTATGAGTACGTATTTTTAACTCTACTTTCAAATTAACACCACAATGCACAGTTTCTGACTCTCTTCTCTGACAATAAGACACCTAACTCTCCTCATCCTCAATCCTAGAATATACTGAAAGTAGTTTCATAATCACTAAACCATCACTGTGATAAACAAACCTACTAATTGAAGTTCAGTATTTGCTTATCATTCTTTTTGTCTTTAATCTAAAGATAAATAGTCCAAATATTGTGAGGTTATGTTGTTCATTTGAAAGTTTGCTTGTTGCTATTCCATTTCACTGATTTTTAAATCACCATTCTTGTTGACATTTTTGTTTTTAAAGGTTAAAATGTTAATAAAATTCAAAAGAAAAAATTTCAAGAAGAAATTCTGAGGAAATTCCATCTCTTACAACCCTTTCCTACCCTGTTTCCTCTTACATCTATAGGTAATTTCATTAGTTCGATTGATATGGTTTGACTTCATTTGGTTGATTTGTCATGTATTTTTTCCCACAAATAAGTTAATACACAAACACACACATGCACACGCTTTTAGTCCACCTTTTTTCTTACCCAAAAGATACTATACTCTGAAGGTTCTTCTGCATTTTGATTTTTCACTTAGTATATTCTGACAATAATTCCATATTAATTCTTAGAATTCTTCTTCATACTTTCCCACAGCTGTATAGTGCTCCATTGCATGGATGTTCTATAGTTTATTTAACTGACTTCAGTGTTTTAGCTTTTATATTTTTTACAATATTTTGCATTTTTTTACAGTGCTCTCATAAATAACTTTGTACATATATATTGACTCTTGAACGACACAAGCTTCAACTGTGTAGGTCCACTTATACCATGGATCTTTTTCAGTAAATTATAGTACTGTAAATTTATTTTCTCTTATACTTTCTTACTAATATTTTCTTTTCTCTAGCTTATTTTGTTGTAGGAATACAATATATAATATACAAAATGTGTGTTTATCAGCTATTTGTGGTATTGGTAAGGCTTGCAGTCAACAGTTGGCTATTAATAGTTAAGTTTTGGGGGGGGTGTTGAAAGTTATATGTGGATTTTAGACTGTATAGGGCTTTGATGCTCCTAATGCCCCACTGCATTGTCAACTGTACATATGTGTATATATATTCATATTGTTGGAGATGTATCTTTAGGAAACATTTCCCAAAATGGAATTACTGAATCCAAAAATAAATACATATTTAGTTAAATATTGTTAAATTCCCTTCCACATGGATTGTGCCATTGTGCATTCATACTAGCAAGGTTTATTTGCATATTTTTTTACAACCTCACTAACATCACGTGTTGTCAAGTTCTTAATTTGGCCAGTATGATAGGTGAAGAATATCTCAGTCTAGTATTATGTATATTTCTTTTATTTTTAGTGAAGGTGAAAATATTTTCATGTGGTTATGAGCTACATTTGAATTACCTGTTTGTTTTCCAGGTTTTTTTTGTTTTGTTTTTTGGTATTCATCCTTTTAATTTCTTTTAAATATTTTTATTATAAAGTACACATAAAATTTACTGTTCTAACCATTTTTAAGCATACTGTTCAGCAGTGTTAAATACATTCATATTATTATAAATATGAATTTCTGTGAATATGAATCCCTTATCAAATAAAGTTTGCACATCTTTTCTGTCATTCCATAGATTGCCTTTCATGTGGTTGATTGTTTCCTTTGAGCCCCAAATTTTGAATTTTTATGAAGCCTAATTTATTTTTTCTTTTGTCACCTGTGCCTTTGGTGTCCAATGCAAGAAATCATTCCCAAATCTAATGTTGTGAAGGCTTGACTTATGTTTTCGTTTAAGACTTTTTTGGTTTTAGTTCTTATGTTTAGGTTTTTGAGCCATTTTGAGTTAATTTTTGTGTATGATGTTATGTAAAGGTCCAACTTATTCTTTTACATGTGGATATCCAGTTTTTCTAGCACTATTTGTTGAAAAACTGTCCTTTTCTCATTGAATGGTCTTAATACCCTTTTTAAAATCATTTAAGAGTATATGATAGGGTTTATTTCTAGACTTTCTATTCTATTCCATTAACCTATAGGTCTGCTTTTATGCCATTGCCACACAGTACAGATTATTGTAGCTGTGCAATGGGTTTTGAAGTCAAGGGGTGTAAGCCCTCTAGTTTTATTCTTCTTCATTAAAGATTTTATGGCTATTTGAGGTCCTTTGAATTCCATAGGAATTTTAGGATGGGGTTTTCTCTTTTTGCAGAAAGTATTGTTGGGATTTGATAGGGATTATATTGAATTTATGGATTATTTTGGGTAGTATCAGCATTTTAATGATACTAAAAGCCTTCCAATCTATGGACATGAAATGTCTTTCCATGATGTATGCCTTATTTAATTTTTGAAGCAGTATTTTGTAGTTTTTATTGTTCCTTCCTTAAGTTTTTAAGAATTATTTCTTTATCAGAGATATTAGTACTTCATCTGTGAGAGATGTTAAAAATCTTTTCTCTCAGGGTTTAACTTTGCTTATTGTAATTTTTTTTTGCCATGGAAAATTTTTATTTTTTGTAATCAATTTTATCTTCTTTTCATTCTTCTGGATTTTAAGGCCTCTGCTATAACCAGTTTATGCTAGAATTTACTAATATATTTTTACAGAACTTGTATGATTTCATTTGCTTGGGATCACTGATATACATAGATTGTATATGTTATGAGGTATAGATTTTATTTGGTCTTTCCTCCAAACATATATCCAGTTGTCCTAGCATCATTTAATAATACATACCTTCTTTTGGCTCTAGTAATCTAAGGTGACACCTTAATTTACTAAAAATCTATGTTGAGTTTACTTCTATTATAGTTCTTAGTCTGCCTATTCATATATCACTGTTTGAATTATAGAGAATTTAAAGTTTTAATATTTTGTTAGGCTAGCTTCCCATTAGTACTATTTCCTTTTTAGTTTTTCATAATTTTGCTTACATGCTTATTTACCACATAAATCTTAGTAGCTTCATAAAAAAACTTTTTAGTATCTATACTGGAATAAAGGTTTAAATACATAAATTAACTTGAAGAGACACGATATCTTTATGATTGTGAGCCATCCTACCCAAGACAAAGGAACATCTTCTTATTTGTTCAGAACTATTTTTGTGTCTTTTAGAAGTGTTTTAAAGTTTTTCTCATGTAGGCTTTGCCTTTTTTGTTAGGTTTATTCAAAGTTACTTTATTTGCTGCTTTGTTATGATAAATTCTCCTGTTTTTCCCTTATAGCCATTCTGTTGGGTTATTGCTTGTATATTGAAAGGGTATTGGTTTTTTAAAGATTGATCCTATCTATCTATTTATCATCTATCTATCTATCTATCTATCATCTATCTATCATCTATCTATCTATCTATCTATCTATCTATCTATCTATCTATCTATTTATTTGAAAGAGAGAGAGAGGCAATGAGGGGAGGGACAGAGAAAGGGCGAGAACCTGACTTGGGGTTTGATCTCATGACCTGAAGACCATGACATCAGCCGATATCAAGATTCCGAGCACTCAACTGACTCAACCACCCAGACACCTCAAAGGATACTGATTTTTGTATGTTAATTCTGTGTAATAGTTTATTGGATTCTTGCATTGCTTATTGTAGTTTTATCATTGATGCTCTATGGTTTTTCAAAATCTCTGCAAAAAGAGGTAGTTTTACTTTTCCATTCTAATGCTGTAAGTTAGCAATTTTCAAGCTTTTTGGTCTCAAGACCCCTTTACACTCTTAAATTTTTTGGAGTTACTCCCAAGACATTTTGGTTATGTAAGTTATCTATTAATATTTACCTCATTAGAATTAAGATTCTGAAAATTATGTGTTATAAAAAAATAACAATGGTAAATCCAGTTTAGGCTAGCAGATTATTTTTTTAATGAGGTATTTTGTTAAGTTAATGACAAGATTGACATTATTGTGCACTTTTTAAAATCTCTTGACTTCTGGGTTAGAAGATAGGTGAATATATATGTTAATGCATTGAATCTTTTACATTATTTTTTCCGGCTGAACTATTTGAAGATTATCTGGCCTCATACAAGTATGTAGCTAAAAAGTAAAGGGATATTTTAATAACATTTTCAGAGAATCCAAACATTCTGATTAATACTCCAAACTTTGACTTTTTAAATATTCTATGTAATATGGAATCTGAATTTTTTTAATTGAAGCATAGTTGACACACAATATTCTGTTAGTTTCAGGTATACAACATAGTGATCAAACAAGTCTATACATTATGCTATCCTCACTACAAGTGTAGCTGTCAGCATGCAATCCTATATTACAATACCATTGCCTATATTCCTTATGCTGTACATATCATCTGAGTGATTTACTCATTCCCCATCTGGAAGCCTGAAACAAATTTAATGTATTTTTGTATGATGTTACATTACAACTCATTAGTTTATCTTGCAGTTTGAATGGGTCTTTTACTCATATATGACTTTGTTACATATGTATTGGAGATCATTATTTCACTGAGTTATGCAAATATTCCAAATATTAACACATTTCATTAGAAAATAGAAAAAATCCCTCATTTGTTAAGATTTCTACTGATCTCATCAGAAAAGACTTTATTGGGAAGCTGTCAAGCTTATAGTGGTAGATACAAGATTTCTAAAACTTGAATTTTGTCATTGGCAGCAAATCTTGCCAGTTGTTTTTCTTGAAGTTCACTTTGTGCATTTTCTAGAAAATGTCTGCCAGATAGCCAGTGTAAATAACTATAATTTATCTGTCAATTTTTGTCATGAAAGTAGTGTTCCATGAAATAAGTGCTAATTCAGCTCAAAACCGAAAGGATTGGACAAGTGATTTTCCTTGAGACAAACAGTATAATTTGGTATGCAACATAAGTCTTTTTTGCATACTTTCCCCTTTATCACATTGAATATTAAAAAGAAATGTACTCAAGGCTTGAGATTTAATAATATTAATAATTTTTACTACTAACAACATTTTGTAAGTGGTATTTGATTTTTTTTAGTTCCTGATAGTAAAGAATATAATAGTTACTAGTAAAATTTGATGTCATTATCATGATTCATGCAAAGATGCCAGTACTTTTAACCTGCATACTAGTATTGATACAATAGAAAAAAGTAAGTAATATCTTAGTATAATTTGGGGAAAACTCTTGACATTTTGAACTCCTTAAAAGAATCTTGGAATTACCTGGGGTTTAGAGACTACATTTTAAGAACGATGAATCTAATAGGTTTTTCTTTTCTAATTGCATTTACTAAATGCCTCCAATGCAATGTTATACAGTAGTGGAAAAAGTGGATATCTTTATCTTACTCCTAATCTTAAGGATATTTAATCTCTTGTGATTCTCCATTAAGATACTGGTTTTAAGACCAAGTTGTATATATTTTATTATGTTTAAAAAGTATAGGGGCACTGGGTGGCTTAGTTAAGTATCTGCCTTTGGCTCAGGTCATGATATCAGGGTCCTGGTCCCACGTGGGGTACTCTGCTCAGTGGGGAGTCTGCTTCTCCCTTTGCACCCACGCCTCACTTGTGCTCTGTCTCAGTCTCTCAGATGAATATATCTTTAAAAAACAGTATATAATAATTCATGTATATACACACACATACACACACATATATATGTATATATCTTAATATAGAATGGATTTTTAGAATTAGTTTGTTAATATTTTTATTTTTGGAATGATAAGTGAGATTGATTTGTAATTTTATTTTCTATTGCCTTTACAGATTTGGATTTTAATTTTACACTTGCTTTATATAAAGAATTTGGAAGGGGCACCTGGGTGGCTCAGTGGTTGAGTATCTGCTTTTTGCTCAGGTAGTGATCCCAGGGTCCTGGGATCAAGTCCCACATCGGGTTCCCTGTGGGAGCCTGCTCGTCCCTCTGCCTCTGTCTCTGCCTTTCTCTGTGTCCTTCATGAATAAATAAGTAAAATCTTAAAAAAAATAATTTGGAAGACTTACTTTTCTTTTCTGTGTTCTAGAATAATGTATGTAGCATTAGAATAGTCTGATCACTAAAGATTTGGTAGAATTCTCCAGTGAGCCCATCAAAGCATGGAGCTTTTTAGTTGAGAATTTTTTCTACATTTTCTCTGCTTATGAGTAAAAAATCTGTCTTTTTAAGCATTCTATCTCTCATCAAGTAAACTTTGTAAACTGTATTTTCTTTGGAAGTTTTTCATTCTATATAGGGTCTTCAAAGTTATTAACATAAAGATTTGCATCATTTTTATTTTTAAATTTTCAATGGTTGGTTTCTCACTATTTCTTGTGTTACATTTTTGCTTCCTTTTCCTCCCCCTTTTAAAGTATTTTTTCACTTTTTTGAGAAACCCAAGAATTTGATTTTTAATTAGATCAATGTCTTTCTTTTTACTACTTCATTGATTTTGTCCTTATCTTTATTATTCCCCTCGCTTTATTTCTTATGGTCTACTTTGTTGTTTTTCTCTTTAGCTTATAGCTAGCTTCTCTAGCACATTTATTTTTATCCTTTTGTTTTTATTAACAAAAGTGTTCAAGACTATAAATTTTTCTCTTATTTTAAATGTGTGCCATAATAATTTGCAGTCTTTCATTATCATTGTTTTTAGAAATTCTCAAATTGCTATTTGTTTTTTCCCTTTCAACTAAGAGCTGTTTAGTAGAAAGGGGCTTCTCCACTTAATATTCCATAGGAAAGGCCTTTTTGTATTTTATTTTATTAAAAAATTTCTAGGCTTACTGAATTTTTGTCAGATTACTATGTCTTTCATACTTATATTTTTATGAAGCTTACACTTTTGGGACACCTGGGTGGCTCACTGGTTGAGCGTCTGCCTTAGGCTCAGGGTATGATCCCGGAGTCCCAGGATCAAGTCCCACATAGGGCTTCCTGCATGGAACCTGCTTCTCCTTCTGCCTATGTCTCTGTCTCTGTCTCTCTCTCTGTGTGTGTCTCTCATAAATAAATACAATAATAAAAAAAGAGGTTAGTGAAAATTAAGTAAAAAAAAAGAAAAAGAAACTTATGCTTTCAGTATGACTAATATATGGTAAACTTTTGTTAATATTTCATATGTTCTTAAGGTGAAGGTATATTACTAACTCATGAGGATAAAAGTTTGATATGTATCTATAATATGCAACTTACGGTTTATACAGTTTCGGTCTGCTATATCTTTACCTGGCTTTTGTCAGTTTAATCCTTGTACTGACAATGGTGTGTTAAAGTATTTTTAAGTTATGTTTCTATCTCTTCTTCATGTCTCTTCATTTCTGCTTTATAAAGGTGGTTGCTGTACTAAGTGGTGCATGAATATTCATGAATATATTTATTATAAATTTTGGCATTGAGCATTAAAAATAGTTTTTGTTATGTTTAATTCTTTTTTTTAAAGATTTTATTTATTTATTCATGACAGACAGACAGAGAGAGAGAGGAAAGACACAGGCAGAGGGAGAAGCAGGTTCCATGCAGGGAGCCCAACTCAGGACTCGATCCTGGGTCTCCAGGATCACACCCCCGGCAGAAGGCAGCGCTAAACATTCTTTTGATTAGATTGTACTTCATTTGATATAAAACTCACAACTCCTTCTTCATTATTGGTTCAGTTTGCTTTAGATGCCTCACCTTTTCTGAATCACTTTGTTTTAGGTGTGTCTTTAATTATGTAGCATGTAGTTGGATTTTATTTGCGAACCACATTGAAGTTGTGTCTTGTAATTGGTTTGTTAAGCCAATCCACATGTATTCATATGGCTGTTGTATTTCAACTTCGTAATATTGCAATGCTTTATTTGCTGGATTTTCCCTCTGTGATTTGTTTGCTTTGTTCTTTAATTTCTTTTTTTATTTTATTTTATTTATTTATGATAGTCACACAGAGAGAGAGAGAGAGGCGGAGACACAGGCAGAGGGAGAAGCAGGCTTCATGCACTGGGAGCCCGATGTGGGATTCGATCCCGGGTCTCCAGGATCGCGCCCTGGGCCAAAGGCAGGCGCCAAACCGCTGCGCCACCCAGGGATCCCCTGTTCTTTAATTTCTAAAATTTTCTTTGATATTTAGGAAGATTTGTATTTTTTTTCTAGTGGCTTCTTTTACACTTAAAATACATTTTGTAATGTATTTTTAGAGTCATTTATTTCATGTTTGTTTTCTAATTTGTCAGCTTTTAATTGTACCTTTGACCTATTGCCTATAAAACTATGAGCTTATTTGGGATCCCTGTGTGGCGCAGTGGTTTAGCGCCTGCCCTTTGGCCCAGGGTGCTATCCTGGAGACCCGGGATCGAATCCCCAGGCTCCCGGTGCATGGAGCCTGCTTCTCCCTCTGCCTCTCTCTCTGTGTGTGACTCTCATAAATTAAAAAAAAAACAAAAAATGTATGAGCTTATTCTACTTTATTTTTCTCTTTTCTGTGTTATGTTTTACTTGGACTATTTATACATTTTCAGAGCATACTTTGTTTTTGTCTTCATATTTATTTTTTGGCTTATATCCACATTGACATTTCTCCAGAAATGGTTAGATGATACTCATTTGCTTGTAGAATGCATAAGAAGGGCTTACGTGTACTGTATTCCATGAGTTATTCCATGTTTAAAACTGTTTTCTTAAACAAACAAAAACAAAAACAAAAAACCAGTTTTCTTATAGCCTTGCTATTTGAAGGACAGCTTGGCTGCATATAAAAATCATGTTTCATATTTCCTTTAGTTTTTGAAAATACTGTTCTGTTGTTGCCTAGTGTAATTTACTTTTGAGAAGTCTGATATCCATACAATTTTCTTGCTCTTATGAATTTGATTTTTCCCCTTAGACTCTGTTTTTTCTTTATTTTTATAATCTAAAATTTTTTTAATAGGCTATGTCTCAGACCTGATCATTGAGGATCGGTTTTCTAGGATATCTGGTAAGCTCTTTCCATATGTGGACTATAGCAGAAGTTTTTAACTAAGAAAGTTATATAGTACCCATAGAGTCTCAGAAATATTTTCATGGAGCCCCTATCACCCCCCCCCCACACACACACACAAAATGTATCATAGTTTACTAAGTACTCTGATCTAAACAACTTAAGTATTTATGTCCTAAGAACTTGGTGGCCATTTAAAAGTACTTGAGAGAAAAAAATTTTTCTCCTGACTCAAGTCACCTCCTTTAGGGGATGAGGCTATTGAACACTGTACAGTTTCTCAGAGCTTAGAATCAAATTGGATACTGCCTGTTCCACATTGGTTCTTATATTATATTTGCTTTTATTGTAACAACTATTGACAATTCAACTTTGCAAAGATTTCATGCCATGAAAAGAAATGTAGTACTATCTAATGTTGAATCTGTGAAGTCCTTTGAATCTGTGAGCTATTTTGAACTAGTTTGTGTGAATTTCAGCAGATGTCAGATATTACTGTATTTTCCTTACAAGTTAAAAATATTCTGTGTTATGTCTATGAGTCCACTCTGCATACTGGTATGCCTCAGCATACCATTTGGGAAACATTAATTAGAACTCTTCTTTTACTTTTAGAAAGTTCTTTTGTTGTATTAATTTATTTTTATTTTTTATTTTTTGGAGTTTATGTTTTAACATTTATTTTTTAATATTTTACTTAAATTAAATTTGCTAGCATATAGTATAACACCCAGTGCTCATCCCATTTGTTGCAAAATTTTAAATATTAGTTCTTTTTCTTTGTAGTATTTTCCTATTTCAGGAACTCCAACTTATATTTGTTATGCATTCTTTCACTATCTTAACTACCTTCTTTTTTACTTTTTCATGTCTTCCCCCCTAGTTTGATCAAGAAATAATTAACATACATTATTGTATAAACTTAATGCATACGGCATAATGGTTTGATTTACATAGGTTGTGAAATATTACAATAGGTTTATTTAAGATGGGTATCTTCTTATGTGGGTACAATAAAAAGAAATGAAAGAAAAAAAATTTTGTTATTTTATGGCTAAATAATATGCCATTTATCATTCATCCATTGATAGACACTTAGGGTTTTTTCCTTCTCACCATATTTTCACTATTGTAAATAATGCTGCAGATTTGGAGTATAGCATGGGTTTGCAGTTATCTTTTTCAGGTAAGTATTTTCACTTCCTTTGGATATATTTCTAGAAGTAGAATTACTGGGTCATATGGTAGTTCTGTTTTTAATTAAAAATATTCTCCATGCTATTTTCCATAGTGACTGTTATCAATTTACAATCAAATCAGCAGTATACTAGGGTTCCCTTTTTTCTACATCCACACAGCTTTTATTATCTCTTATTTTTTTATGATGGCCATTTTAAGTCATGAGACGATAACTCATTGTGGATTTAATTTGTATTTTTCTAATGACTAGTTACATTGACCATCTTTTTTCATATACTTGTTGACCTTTTGTTGACTGAGCCAGCCAGGGGGGACCCTCTTTGCTCATTTTTAAACTATGTTATTTGGTTTTCACTATTAATCTGTATGAGTTCTTTATATATTTTGGATATTAATCCTATATCAGATATATGGTTTGCAAATATTTTTTTTCTATTAAGTAGGTTTTCTTTTCATTTTGATGAGTTTCTTTTGCTGGACAGATTTGTGGTTTGATATGAGCCTACTTGTTTTTTCTTTATTTTGTTGCTGTGCTTTAGTATCATATCCACAAAATCATGACCAAGACCCATGTCCTTTATTCCTGTTTTTTTCTGGGAGTTTAATGATTCGGGACTTAAATTTAAGTCTTTAATCTATTTTGAGTTAATTTTTGTGAGTGGTATAAGATAAAGGTCCAGTTTAATTCTTTCACTTGTGAATATTCAATTATCCTAGAGTTATTTGTTGAAAATGGTGTCTGTTCTCCATTCTTGGCTCCCTTGTTAAATATTAATTGACTATATCTGCTTGGGTTTATTTCTGAGGTCTTAATTCTGTTCTTTTAGTCAGTTTGTCTATTTTAATGCAAGCACTATACTGTTTTGATGACTAGCTTAATTAGTATAGTTAGAAGTCAAGCAGTATAGTGCCTTCTATTTTGTTTTTCTTTCTCGGAATTGTCTAGGCTATTTTTGAGGTCTTTTGTGGTTCCATATAATTTTTAGGAGTGGTCTTTTTTTTCCTACATCTGTAAAAAATATCATTGGTCTCTTGATAGGGGTTGCATTGAATTTATAGATAACTTTTGATTTTAACATTATTGTTCAGTCCATAAACATAGGATACCTTTTCATTTATCTGTGCCATCTTCAATTTCTGTCCTCAGTGTCTTGTGTTCAGAGTAGAGGTCTTTAACATCCTTAAATTTATTCCTTAGTATTTATTGTTTTTCATGCTATTATAAATGATATTGATATTTTTATTTCTTTTTCAGAAAATTTGTTTTTATGTATAGAAATGCTACTGATTCTTGTGTGTTAGTTTTGTAGCCTGCACCTTTCCTGAATTCATGTATTTTTTGGTTGAGTCTCTAGGATTTTTCTACATGTAAAAATCATGCCATCTATAAATAGCGACAAATTTACTTCTTCCTTTCCAAGTTGATTCCTTTCCTTTTCTTTCCTTTTGCTTGTCCTTTCTCCTTTCCTTTCATTTTCCTTATCCTTTCTTTTCTGTTTTCTGGCTTTTTTGCCTGATTGCTTTAGTTAGCGTTTCTAATGTTATGTTGATTAGGAGTGGTGAGAGTGGGCACTCTTGTTGCTGATATCAGAGGAAAGTTTCAACTTTTTTATCATTGGGTATGATGTTAGCTGTAGGCCTGTCATATATGGCCTTTATTATGTTGGGATGTGTTTTTTCTATGCCTAATTTATCAAGAGTTTTTACCATAAATAAATGTTGAATTTTGTTAAATGCTTTTTCTGCATCTATTGAGATAATAATATGATCTTTTCTTTTATTCTGTTACTGTGATGTGTCACATTGATTGGTTTACATATGGGGGGCCATCCTTGCCTCTTGGGTGAATCCCACTTGATTATGGTGAATGATCTTTTTAATGTGCTGCTGAATTTGGTTTGCTAGTATTTTATTGAGAATTTTTGTATCTATATTCATCAGAGATACAGCCTATAGTTAACCTGTAGTTTCCCATTTTAGTAACATCCTTTTCAGGTGTTGATATCAGGATAACGCTGGCCTTATAAAGTGAGTTTGGAAGTGGTCTCTTCTTTTGAAGTTTTTGGAAATGTTTAATAAGAGTTGTTTTAATTCTTCCTTAAATGTTTGGCAAAATTCACCAGTGAACTTGTTTAGTCCTGGGGTTTTCTTAGTTGGAAGATTTTTTTTTTTTAATTTATTTATCTACTTGAGAGAGAGGGAGAGAGAGTGAAGGGGTAGAGGGAGAGGGAGACCCTACACTGGGCAAGGAGGCTGACACAAGGCTTGATCTCACAACCCGGAAATCACGACCTGAGGTGAAACCAAGAATCAGATGCTTAACAGACTGAGCCAACAGGGGCCCCCTAGTTGGATTTTTTTTATTACCGATTCAATCTTCTTGTTAGCAAAAAGTTTATTCAGATTTTGTATTTCTTCTTTATTTAGTCTTTTTTTTTAAGTTGTATGTTTTTAGAAGTTTTTCATTTCTTCTAGGTTGATTTTTTGGTGTTTAGTTCATACTAATCTCATGATTCTTTCAATTTCTGTGGTATTCATTATTATGTCTCCTTTTTTTTGTTCATAATTATGTTGATTTAGATTCTTTTTTTCCCCTTCACTTGTTTAGATAAGGGTTTTAATTTCTGTTTATCTTGTCAAAGAATGAACTCTTGATTTGGTTATTTTCTGTGCTATTTTTTTCTGTTCTGTATTTCATTTATTTTTGCTTTACTCTTTTATTTCCTTTTGTTTTTTTTTCTGCTGACTTTGGGCTTAGTTTGTTCTCCTTTTTCCAGTCCTTAGGTATAGAGTTAGGTTGTGTTTGGGATCTTTCTTGCTTCTTAATATATGGGTTTATTGTTATAAACTTTCCTTTTAGAACTGCTCTTGCTGCATCCTACAAGTTCTGGGGTGTTATATTTACATTTTTGTTTGCTTCAAGAAATTTTGGTTCCCATTTAATTTCTTCTTTGATCTAGTGGTTGTCTTAGTGGTTGTCTTTTAAAACTCACTTTCATTTTTCTTTTTTTTTTCAATACTTGTTTTTATTCAATTTATTTGGAGAGCATTTGTAATTTCATCATTATTTCTGATTTGATTTCTGTCTTCTATTTTTTTTTTCTGAATTAAAAAAATCTGAGTTCCATCATTTCTCTCTTCTTTTTGGTCATTTTGCTTCTTAGTTTTTGAATTTCTGTCTCAATGTTTCATATTCCCCAAATACTTACTGGAGAATATTCAATACCATTGAAAATATTGTAGTATAGTCTTCTTTTGCTTTATATTTGGGTTTTCATCAGTTGAATTATTTTGATTCTCAGCTGGTATTTTCTACTTCTAGTAGTTCTGTGACTCAACTATCTTGAATAGGGCTGGTAATATTGATGTGTGTTGTGAGGTTTCTAGTTCAAAAACCTCTTATTTTTGCCACTCACAGTTATACATAGTTTATTTATAGATGGCTTCTTTGGAAAGTAGTGAGGGGTCTGTGTGTGGAGGGTATGTGTGCCATTCTTTTTTTTTTTTTTTCTTCAGTGTGTCCTACAGTATCCTGAATTTGCCTTTCTGGCTTTTTTCTCCCTTTATGGTGTAATTTCCAGTGGGTGCCTTTCTCTCCCTCTCTTTCTCAGCATTGCCTTTTCAAGACTGTCTGTTGTAATCCTATTCATTTTGATGTCCCTTACCTATAATTAACACTTTGATTTATTTGGACTTCTGTTCCCAGTATTTTCACATCTAGAGTAGACTTTCCCTTTTCAAGGATAATTGAGTATAATCATAGACTTTCCATTTCATTCTTCTCTCTTCTGTACAGTGTGTTCCCTGGATTCCGACTTACTGTCTTAAAGATTTGGGTTAGAATATTAAGAAATACCTCCACTGAAAAGTGGTGTCTGATTTTTCTACATAAAGCTAATTTGATTTCTGTAGTGTTCCTTGTATTCTGGTTATAATGTAAATATATGTTTATTTATTCTTATTTTATTTATTCTTATTTTTAATGTATATGTTTATTCTTATTGGTCTCATTTTTTTATATTATTCTTACTGTTGATCTGTGTCATTTTTGGAAGATTATTTTGTAATATTTTATTCATATGATCACTATTTAGCTATATTCACTGTACTTTATTAAAAAATGAAAATTTAACACGTTTCATTTGTACTTCACATTGCCTTTAAGCTCTAATCATTTACTATAATCTATAAAAATGGCTCAAATAAACAATGTTGTTTTTATGGAACACTGGAAATTATATTCCATGCCTTGAAGTACTCAAATGTAAAAGTTTTAAGCGATGTCATGATGAAACAAAACAATTCTGGGCCGTCAGATTTTAGGTTTTCTACACAATTTACAGTCTTGCACTAAAAGTTAAGCTCTAAATTCTTTTAATATGGTTTGGAATATTTTTTTTAAATTGATCCTGCCAGATTTATAGCTCCAATGGAACTGAACTGTACATAATTCTCTACATGTACTAGGGTCTGTTAGCCTATTGACATACCTCAGAGATGCAGTCAGTTTGGTTCTAGACTATCACAATAAAACAAATATTGTAATAAAGTAAGTTAGATGGTTTTTTTGGTTTCCTAGTATGTATAAATATTATGTTTATACTATAGCTTACCAAGTATGAAATAAAATAGCATCATGTCTAAAAATAGTGTACATACTTTATTAAAAATACTTTATGGCTAAAATATGCTAACCATCATCTAAGCTTTCAGCAAGTCATAATTACTGATCATACATCATCATAACAAATACAATAATAATGAAAAAGTTTAAAATATTATGACAATTACCAAAATGTGACACAGAGTCTTGAAGTGAGCAAATGCTATTAGAAAAATGGTGGATAGACTTTTTTGACACAAGGTTGTACAGACCTTCAATTTGTAAAAAAAATTCAATATTTGTGAAATACAAGAAAGGTCAACCACAATGAAATAAGGAATGCCTGCATTTCTTGGCTCAAATAGCCTTTGCCTTCCGTATTTTCTTGGTTAATGTAGAGTCATTTTTCAAGACTCTTCTTGGGTGCTACATCCATCAGGATTCTTTCCTGAGTGACCTTCAGAGTAGGTAACTTGGAATGTGCATCCTTGGAATGTGATCCTGTCAGCGCCTCCATCATCACACTTTTCACAGTATACTGAAGTTACTATGTACATAATAGCCTGACCCACTTGATTGAATATTTTAAGGGGAGGAGTCTTGCTTTATTCACTTTTTTTATTCCTATCAAGTATGACACCTGGGACATAATTGATTTTCAATAAGAATTTGTTAAACAGAATACCAAAAATAAAGGCTCAGAAGTGCAAAGACAATGTTTCATACTTGGTACACTGTGGTCTCTAGAATGAAACCTAATGTGAGTAAATAAAATTTTAGAATAAGTAAAATGCCAGATTATACTTTTTGGTTAATGAATCCTATTTTCTGCCAAATGGATCAATTTTATTTAAAATAAAAAAGTGTTATAATGATAATAAACAGTTGCTGATTGACTTTTTTTCTAGCTAGGTTTATTACAGTGATGATACCATCTTGTATGTAAAACATTGAGAACCCTTACTTAAGTGTTAAATCTTATTCATTACAGAGTCCAGGTACTTACAGACTGTGAACATAAAAGAGAGAGGAGCTACTTGGACCATCTGTGAGTCCGGTCCTCACACTACCATGGTATTCTAGCCAGCTGAGCTGTTCACTTGTTAGAAATAGCATGTGAAACCACATTGAGATTATCTTTCTAGTGGTAATAATAGTTTTGACAATTGCTATGCCCAGTACAGAGATAGCTCCTTGTTTATAAATTGGCAACCTGCTATGGGATACTTAGTGTGTGAATATGGCCTTAACTGTTCCAAAAATTGTAAATCATAGAATCCTTGCTGCTTGCATACACACTAATTTTTAATATTGAAATCATCATTTAGATATCATTCCTAGGATACATAGGCATTTTGGACCCAAACTAAAATGACAGTTCTGAAAAAAAAGTCACACCAGCAGGATTTTTCATTCTGATAAAGTAACATGATGTGTAAGAAATATAAGTATATACTATTTTCAAGATCTCAGGTGGAAGTAAGTGAATTTTATCCAGCCTTCCCTTACTATATCTAATTTGGAAAAAAATTCTGAATATATATGAATAATTAACACACTGGCATCTATTTGTAACTCATACATAAGTGGATTACTTAGAAATTTACATAGCACAGAGTAATAGAGTAATAGGCATTTGGACAGTATATGTAGATTTATTTTTAATCTTTGCTTGTCATTGATTAACTGTTTAAGCCTGTTCAGAACACTTAATCTCTAGGTATCAGAAAGATTACCTCAACTGTAAAATGAGAAAGTTTCAGAAGACAATTTATAGACAATATTCTCCTGCCCTGTGAGTCAGATACACAATTTAAAGCTAAAACATGTATTTCTATTGATGTGAAACTGGAGTGTACCGAATTAAATGTTTTTGATAGGAAACTGAACATTATAATAGGAAAACATCTCCAGATATATTGAGATTTATACTTCCAGGGAATTGTAATACCTTAGAAACATTTAAACTTGAGTATTTCAGGCAGCCTGGGTAGCTCAGCGGTTTAGTGCCCCCTTTGGCCCAGGGAATGATCCTGGAGACCTGGATCGAGTCCCACATCGGGCTCCCTGCCTGGAGCTTGCTTCTCCCTCTGCCTGTGTCTCTTCCTCTCTGTCTCTGTTTCTCATGAATAAATTAATAAAATCTTAAAAAAATAAATGAGTATTTCAATTAATAAGTCATGTCTTTTTTATATACACACCTGGGATAGTTTTAGATTCAATCTGTCTACATAGGAAGAAATTAAGGAAGGGATGCCTTTTGGAATGATACTAGGAATTTGTCTTGCAGTTATGTTTTTATAGAAATTACACTGTTTTTACTTATATATGTTCTTTTGTATTATTTTGGGTAGTTTGGAGAGGGTATGGGGATGATTGGTACCCCCTTAGACTTTTTACAAAGAAGCTTTTTAATAGAGAATCTTTAAATACCCTTTGGCTATCATTTTTTCCCCACTAATGCTGCCTAGAACTGAGTTGTAGATAGGTGTTTCAAAAACCAGGCTGCTTTGTAGATCCTTGAAATGTTAAAATAATGAGAATTTGGCTTATATTTATTGAATTTGTTCTTTATCTTACATGTCTTTAGTTGTAATATTTCATATTTTGATTTTACTTATAATGAGAGATATTTATAAAGGCTTTGTATTTATAAATCATAGATCAGGTTTTAGAGAAACATAGCCTTTTCAAACTATTTTAGATCTTCGTGGTTTTAAATGTGGCACATCACAATCTTGTGAATACTTAAAAATGTGATGAATAGAGCATTCAGACTGGGCTGACTTTCTGCAGGTCCTATTCCCAGTGACAAGTTATTGCTAAGACAGCATTATCTTTCTTCTTTGTTCCTGCTTTGTGTTTGCCATTGTCTTGCTTCAGCTGCTAAGACCTCCATCAGAAAGTGAGGAAGTGATAAAGTTTAGATAATATTATTCTTTCTTCTTGAAGACTGAGACTAAAAATGACTGAAATGATCTTTTAATGCATTGTTAAAATTCAGTTATATTCTGACACATTTAGTAGCTATATAATTATTGGAAATTTCTTAGAAAAACAGAGACCTTTGTGGACCTATCCTTTAGGGGAGATTGGTCTACATCAAAAGATCTTTCTTTAGATAGAAAAGACTATTCTTTTTTATTTGCCTGAAATATTCTGTTTGTATGTCTTATTATCTAAAAAGTTAAGAATGATTGTTTATCAGTAATTATACAAAATGTCCTAAGAGAGCTGGAGGAGAAATGAAAATGGCTTATGAATGGTCTAATTTTCTTTAGTAAAATAATTTGGAGAAGAAATGAGAGGGGTAAAAGCTTTTTCTACTATGTTGGTAAGAAACTTGCCAATCATCTTTGGGTTTAGAAGCATGATGTTACTTGAGTATTTTTTTGTTAGTGCCTTGTAGAATCACATCAAACAAATTTTAATTTTTTCCCCATGAAAAATTATTCTTATCCTCTGTATTTATGTTAATTATGAATAAATCTAGTTGAGTAGTATTCCATTGTATGAGTAACACAGTATATTATCCATTCAGCTGTTGATGAACATTTGGGTTGTTTCTTCTTGTTATTATTATAAATAAAGCTACTTTAAATACTTGTGTAAAAGTCTTTGTATGGAAATACTCTTTTATTTCTCTTATAAAAGTATGAAAGAAACAGTTAGATCTTATGGTAGCTATGCTTCACTTTTTAAGAAATTGTGAAACTTTTCTGAAGCAGTTGTACTGTTTAGTATTTTAATAGTATAAGAGAGGTACGGTGCCTTCAAATCCTTAGTAACACTTGGTATGGTCAATCTTTTAAATTTTAAGCATTCTAAAAGATGTTTAGTGGTGTCTTATTGTGGTTTTAATTTGCCTTTCTTAATAGTGATGTTGAGAATCTTTCATTGTGCTTATTTACTGTCTGTTTATCTTCTTGGGTGGATTATCTCTTCAGCTCTATTTTTGGATCTATTTATCTTTCGGCCAGTACCATACTGTATTATTGACTGCAGCATTTTTGGTAATAAGTTTTGAAATTAGGTGATGTTAGTCATTTTTTTCAAACTTGTTTTTATTACTCTAGGTCCTTTGCATTTTTATATGAATTGCAGAATAAGCTTGTCAATTTCTTTAAAAAAATTTCTTTGGATATTGATTAGGATTGCATCACATCTCTAGCTCAGTTTAGGGAGAATTGGCAACTTAACAATATTGAGTCACTTGACTCATGCACATAATACATATCTTTCTTTAATTTAGGTATTTCTTAATTTCTTTTGGAAAAGCTTTGTGGTTTTCAGTGTATAAGCCTTACATATCTGCATCAAGCTCATTCCTAAGTATTTCACATTTTAATGTTATTTTAAAAGACACTGATTTTTACTTTCAATTTTTGGTTATTTATTGCAATTTTCTGCATAATGATCTTATATCCTAAAACTTTGCTAGATTTACTCTTACTACCTTATTTTAAATTTATGGGGTTTTCTAAATAGATGATCATGTCATTTTGTGAATAAGCATGATTTTGTTCTTTCAATCTGGGTGCCTTTTATTTATTTTACTTGTCTTATTGCAAGGGGAGTGCAATCAAAATAGGAAATGCAAATAAAACTACAATGAGACATCATGTCACAACTGCCAGAATGGCTAAAATCAACAACATGAGAAACAATAAGTGTTGGCAAGGATATGGAAAAAAAAGGAACACTCGTGCACTGTTGGTGAGAATGTAAAGTGGTGCAGCTGCTATGGAAAACAGTGTGGTGGTTCCTCAAAAAGTTGAAAATAGAATTACCTCATGATCTACCAATCACACTCCTGGGTGTTTACCCAAAGAATACAAAAATTCAAAGAGATATATGTACTCCTATATTTATAGTAGTACTATTTGTGATAGCCAAAATATGGAAGCAGCTCAAGTGTGCATTGACTGATGAATGGATAAAGAAAATGTGGTATATTATTCAGCCCTAAAAAGAATGAAATCTTGTCATTTGCAATGACATGTATGGAGCTGTAGAGCATAGTGCTAAGTGAAATAAGTCAGGTAAAGACAAATAAATACCTTATGATTTTACTTATAAGAAACAAAACAAATGAACAAAGGGAAAAAGTAAGACAGAAAGAGGCAAACCAAGAAATAGACTCTTAACTATAGAGAACAAACGGATGGCTACTACAGGGGAAGTGGGCAGGGGATGGGTTAAATAGGTGATGGGTATTAAAGAGGGCACTTGTAATGAGCACCAGGTGATGAATGGAAGTGTTAAATCACCACAGTATACACCTGAAACTAATATTACGCTTTATGGTAACAAATTGGAATTAAAATAAAAACTTAACATACAAGCAAAAATCTGTAGAATCTGTATTGACATCCTCTATTTCCTTCCTTATATTGGTAATTTGCATTATCAGTGTTTTTTTTTTTCTGATCACTCAGACTAGAGGTTTAGACTTTATAGATTTTTCTCAAATATCTGTCTTTTGGTATTATTGATTTTATTCTATTTTATTTTGTGTTTCACTTTTCCACTCATATTTATTATCTTCTTTTCTTGCTTTCTTTGGGTTTCACTTGATCTTTATTTCCAGTTTCCTTAGGTAGAAGCAGAATTCTCTGGTTTCAGACATCCTTTATTTTCTGATATAGATGTTAGGTGCTATATATTCCTCCAAAGTTTTGCTTTATTGACACTCCACACATTTTGATACATTGGCTTTCATTTCTGTTTGATAATAATGTTCTCTAATATTCTTAATCATCTTTTTTTGACCTACAGATTGTTATTTAGAATTGTCTTTGTTAAGTTTTTAAGTATTTGCAGATTTTTCAGAGATCTTTCTTTTATTGATTTCTAAATTCCATTGTTGTTCATTGTTGTCCACTTTGTATTTGTATTTAATCCTTTTGAATTTAATGAGATACTTTGTGGCCCACAATATAGTTTATCTTAGGAAATGTTCTGTATTCCCTCATAGAGAATGTGTATTATTACTGGGTAGAGTGTACTTAAGTGTCAGTTGGGTCAGTTTAGTTGATAGTATTCAAATCTTTTACATTCTTGATGATCTCCTGTCTATTTGTTCTATCAGTTGTTGCGAGAGGTACAGAAATAAGCAACTGTGATTGTGGATTTATCTCTTTTCTTTGCAGTTTTATCAACTTCTGCTTCATTTATTCTTTTAATTGAAATATAATTGACATATATGCTTCATTTACTTTAAAGTATTATTAGGGGGGAACTCTGGGTGGATCAGCGGTTTGGCGCCGGCCTTTGGCCCAGGGCGCGATCCTGGAGTCGCGGGATGGAGTCCCGCTTCGGGCTCCCGGCATGGAGCCTGCTTCTCCCTCCTCCTGCGTCTCTGCCTCTCTCTCTCTTTCTCTCTCTATGTCTATCATAAATAAATAAATAAATAAGTAAATAAATAAATAAATAAATAAATAAATAAATAAATAAATAAATCTATCTTTTAAAAAAGTATTATTAGGTTAGGATATTTAGGAAATTGATATCCTCCTGATGAATTGACTCCTTTATCATTATGAAATGACTTTTTTTAAACAAAACTACTCTATCTGATATTAGTCTAACTCATATGGGGGAGAGGAGGACATTTGCATGGGAAAAAGTGGCAGCAAAGACAGGAGATAGTTTATATAGAGGAGGATTGATCAAGCAAGTTAGTTAAGGATAACAGTACTAGGTTTCTCACTGTCTGAGAAAGACACACAAATTTGGAAAGAAAGACAACCAGAATATATGGGTGATGTTGGATTAGAATTACAAATATCAGAAATTCATGAATCTATTAATGAATTCATGGTTTTAGAGATAAATATAAATGTCCATATGTCTGTGTTTTTGAGTGTTTGTGTTTATGTGTGTCATGAATACTTATATCCCCTAGTTCTATTCACCAAGAGAGTCTGGGAATAACAACATACCAGTAGCAACCGATACATAACATACATCATTTTCTACTAAAAGGAACTGGGACTTCTTAGTGAAATGGCTGATTCTGGGATGGAGAAACTCGAGTATAAAGATGAGCCTGGAATATCTTGTATCAGTAAGGAGGTTCTCAGAGAATGAGGAGGTGTGTCCAAAATTTATAGAATTCAGCCTGTCACTCTCCAAATCTGGTTCACATTTCTGTTGGATTATATAATGATAATTATGGATTTTAACCAATTGAATAATACAGTAAACCAGGAGTTAAATGAGTAATACATACATACATACATAATACATAAAGGTTTGATGAGGAATGGTATACTAATAAAATTCTACAATACTTTTCCATAAAATGTTTATTAATTGCAAAGGAGGAAAAGCTATTTTATAGTGGAAAAGTCTGGAGAATGCCACCATAATTAAATATTCATAATAATGGGACAGTTTGAACCTGTGTGCCACCAGTTGGGATACAAAAAGAACACAGTATCGCTTCTGTGATATTCCTGTCAAATATGCATAAACTTAATCTCTTAATGGGAAAACATCAAATAAATTGCAAACTGAATTAACATTCCATAAAATAACCTGTCCTCTTCAGAAATGATCAAGTCTTATAAGAGTTGAAGAAATACTGAGAAACTTACAGAATGAAGTGGAATTATAAGACATGATAATATATGATTCAAAAGTCTTTTTTTTTTTCTTTTTGCTTATAGTGAATATTATCAGGACAAATGAAACTAACAGGGTCTCTGCATTAGATGGTAACAATATTAAGTTTCTGATTTTGATGGTTGTGTTGAAATTATGTGGGAGAATGTTCATCTTTGTAGGCGATACACACTAAAATATTCAGGTATCATGAGAGTATCCCATTGGCAATCTTTTCTTAATGGCTCATGATAAAAAACTGTCTTATATTGTACTTGCAGTTTTTCTTTAAGTTTATGGAATGGCTAACTCAAAATTTCCAGTTTTCAAATAAAAATAAGTTTCAAAATGTGTCAGAGTTGTAATCTACTCTGAGTTGTGTTATTGGCTAATTTTAACATTATTCTAAGGAATGTAATGAATTTTTTCTTAAAAGCTTTAAGTAGCCTTGAACTATCTGGGCTATTTATGATAATAGCCTCTCTGGTATGAAAAGAGAGTGAAAACTTTTTTATGGTGAAAGAAAATGGAAGGATAGGGAGTTTAATTGATTTTCTCTGCTTTAAATAATTGTTACAGTAAAATATTGGCTTCCTTATTTCCAATCCAATTCCTAAAAGTATTTTATAACTTAAAGTAGTTAAAATTATGCCCAAATACCTTAACAGTTCTGGTCCTGTATTTCTTGTTTATAAATGAGAGGGTTAAAGTATTCTCCAGCTCCATGACAATAGATTGTACTATCTCTTAAGGGTTCATGTATAGAACTACTGGAGTCTGGTATGATTGTCACTCTAAGGAAAACTCCTTAACAATAAAATGTCTTCCTTGTGGTTTGAAATTCCTTATATTATATCTATTACATCAGGTTAAGATTTCTTAAAGTGTCCTTTATAAAGTAGTGATTTTTTTTAAGGATCTTGTGAAATACATAAGAAAACTCTGGGTAAAACTGATTGCTTTACCCAACTTTTCAAAACTTTAAAATGCCAAAATGCTTTCTGATTCTATAAGAGAAATATACAATTCATTTATTGTCATACTTAGTTTTCCAGGAAACTCTTTGAAGAGCACCTAATGGAAGTATTGTTTTATGGAAAATATTTTGGGAAGGGCTAGGTGAACACAAAGTGCATCATTAGAGAATATAAATGAATCAATTTTATATGTAAAATATTAGCTCAGAATATTATTTTGTATCAGAAAATAGTCCTGGAGTACTACCCTAAAAGTTGGCAGTAGCTCTACTCTCAAAATCTCAGGCCATGGCTTATTTTAGTGGGAGGACAGACTCTACAGTAACACTGAGTCCAAAGTTTGATCAGCCAAAGGGTATCAGTGTCACATGGTGGAAAAAACACAGACTGGGAACCACATTGATTTGGGTTACATCCAGATTCTTTCAATTCCATATTCTGTATTGTTGGTCAGCTCAGTTACCACTCTGAGTCTCAATTTCTTCATTGCCAAAATGGAGATGAATCAAGAATGATAATAACAGTAGTTTTCGAAGCAGATACGTGGGTAACACAGCTAGGTACTATTCTAATCACTTAATATATATTAAATGATTTGATCCTCACCAAAATATCACTTAATCTTTTCTTATTTCTATATAAAATTCTGACCATACAGGATTGTTGTGGTAATTAGATAAAATGTACAAAATTTTTGTACAGTGCCTGAGACAGATTGAGCACTTAGTACATCACCGTTATCATCACCGTTATCATCCACATCATGAAGATCCTGGCTGCCAGGGATGCGTAGGTAGGGAAGAGGTGGAGCTGAAGAGGGTGTGGTAAGCTATAAAAAGGAGACTGGAAGAGCACTGTAGGTAAATTTTAAATAGTTTTCGCAGTCTTCCCTGTGGCTAATTGTGGCCATAGCTTCCCACTCTTTATTATTTTTACACACTTAAAATCTTAAATTTCCTCCTACACTACGGCATCACTTTGAGCAAACATGTTTGTTTATCCACAGATCTGTTTTCTATTAAATGCCTACTATGCATAGGTAATAATATAAATAAAATATGTCAGATGATCATAAGCACAATAACACAATAAAGAAAGTAAAGCAGGAGATAAAAAGTATAGGGCTGAGGGTGAGGTTAAGTTTTATACACTTGCTTTCACACTTGTTTACAATTTCTGGAGATAAGTCTACACAGCATAGAAAAAGGCAAAAAGGGAAGAGATGGAGAGAAAGGGAAAGAATGAAAGTATAAAAACTGTGATTGGCATTTAACTTTTGTTTTATTCAGTCAAAAGAGTGGAATGAAGCAATACCTCCCTCAGTACCTGAAATGCCTTTCTACCTTATACACCTGGGCACATTTTAAAAAGGAGTATTCTGAAGCCTTGATTCGGTCATTCAGACAACCTGATTCCATCGACTTCTTCCGTTTTTCCATGGCCTTAGGTATATGCTAACCTAATGCCTCACAAATGGCTAATATATTGCTGTGCTAAGCAGCATTTCTGCTGTCAGCGGTGCACCAGAAAATGAAGCACCTCACAAGGGAATCATTGAATTAAATGGTGCACAGTGGACTGGTTATGTTCTCTTCCACTTTGGAATGACTTCACCTTCTCAGTTCCCAAGTGAAATAAAACTTCTTCCATCTGTGCTAGACTTGTATTCTGAAGGAGTTTGGGGATTTATGATTCTTAGAGATGGAAGGCAGGAGCAATGAAGCACTAACAAAATGTAAATTGCCACAATGGCTTTTGTAACTGTTACTATTGATGGAGGAGTTAATTGCCTGTGTACTTCATTTTTAACTATTGAGCTTAACTCAAAACTGAAAAGTTGACAAAATTACAAAAAGGTTAGAGGAGAACAGAAGAAAACAATGAAGAAAAGAGATTGGAATTCAGAATGGTTTGGCAAGAAATACCAAGTCTTTTTATCATTACTTTATTTGGTAGAATGATCAGAACCTTTTTATTTTTTTTATTTTATTTATTTATTTTTTAGAACCTTTTTAAAATTTCCATTTTTGGGAAGTTTGTATATATTATTACAGTAACTCTATTAGTGGGCTTTCATGTTGAATGTGCTGCTCTACTGTAACATAGTTTGGTTGCTAGATAAGCCATTTTCTGAAACTGAAGACAAAGATCTAAAAAGTGGAAGTTGTCAACAGTGTGTCCCATACATAATACCAAAATATATATACAATTTGTTCCTACGATTTGGCTAGTCCACTGGTCTGAGAGTTAATTCACTTGAAATGTTCCAGAATAAGAAAGCACTGATTTCTGTCTTGATATAAAAGAAATAAAAATATATGCAGGCAGTACGTGGTGTTAGATACTGAGGAATTCTCACAATTTTTGTTCCTGGAACCCATGTTTGGAACTATGATTGAAGAGGATGTGTCAGATTCAGGAAGACTGAAGCCTGTTGATGACTTTATTTATGTCAGTTGGAAATTGTTTATAAATGTCAAGAATAGTACCTTATTAAATATATATTCCACAATGTAAATATTTGGTTCCTTATGAGTTTATTTTGTTGGAACATTTCTTTAGTCCTTGGAAACCTTGAAGAACACATTCATAAAATAGTGTCAAGTTAGAAGCCAATGTGTCCAATAAACCAATAAAAGTTATTATAAATTTTTCTTTTTGTCCACAGAAATGAAATAATTAGTATAGCATATTAAGGAAAAAATGTGAATGACATTTTCTACATCTTACTTTAATAATAATTCCACGTGTGATTGCTTTCTATTTACCTTTTCTAGCTCACTGGAAATGTTCTAGGATCAATGTACCTGGAGGTTTTGTTGAAAGCTTATAAATTTGTTTTGCTTTGTTGCAAAACTTAGTGCATACTAAGATGTGTTTTATTTCCATTACCTAGCCTGCTGTCCAAAATATTCATTAGTTTTCAGATTTTATGTTTTGGTTTGTTAATCTAGCTCTTGGATCCCCACTGTGTCTCTCCCAAAATGCAGCCTCAGAGGATAGTCTGTTACCTTTTACATATATTACTCAGCCCCATTTTCAAACAGATATAAGATTATATAACATCTGTGTTTATTCCTTTTAGCTTTTTAAAACATTTTTCTTCTAGCTAAGGTACCTTTTACTTTTCTATTCCACATACTTCCCCTACTTTTTATAATTGTTCCCTACAGTAATGGCTCACATTTATTGAAACAGAATTTTTATATTGCTGAAAAAAGCACAGAAGCAAAGTCACATACACTGAAATTTAGCAGGAGGGAACTCCAGTTTAGTGAGGTATTTCAGTGTTCCTTTCCGATCCTTGGATCGTTTAATGAGTAGCTGTACAATACAGATAGACCAAAATTGAGGAATACCAGGCTACCCTAGGGATACCATATAGGATTTTTAGTCTCCTGAGATTCATCCTATTGTATCTTTGATATGAATGATATTTAGAAATTAGAACCTGGGAATATTTAGGAACCATTTATGGTCTTTGTTGGGGTTGAATTTTATTTTCTGATATACTTCATTAAGAAAACCTTTCCTACATAGATGAAACTAGGTTGACTCAAGGATAAGTTGTTGCACTTTGACTAATTAACATATGAATGGTTAAGACCTTAGCTTTTGGAAAGATACCATTCTTTTAACTACCAAAGAGAATCAAGTACAATAGACTGGAATACTCCCTATTGAAAGGACAATATACTGTAACATACCACATTTGGCCCCGTACTGAATACTCAAATTACAATAAATAGTACTGTAACAGTAAATGTCTATGTTTATTTTTTTAATGGTACCTTCTTTCTACTGGGTTAATACTGCTTTCAGATCTATGAAAGGAAAGGAAAGGGAAGGGAAGAAAAGAAAAGAAAAAATGAAAAAAGAGAAGAATGAGGGAGGGAGGGAGGGAGGAAGGAAGGAAGGAAAAGAAAAGAAAAGAAAAGAAAAGAAAAGAAAGGAGAAGAAAAGACAGGCCCATCTTTTCTTAGAATGTGGTATGACACACTTAGTCATACTTCCAGTATTTTTTTCTTTGTTGACTTAATTGTAGCACTCAAGTTAGACAAATGTCACACTTTTCTACCAATTAGGTTTGTTTTGGTGTGATCTACTGATTCAGATCTATCTAAGCTTTATTATTATTAGAAGTAAAGATGAACAAGAGAATTCTATTGATGAACCCATAGCAGAAAAACAGACTGACTTGAACATGACTTCATGAGATGTGGTAGCACATTAAAATGTGTAGGGAATAAAATAAGCTGTAAGAAAGGCTGAAAGCAATGGCTTTGAAGAGTAATTGCCATCACTGCCTGTAGCTTTCATCAGTGTATCTGGCCTATTTCATCCTAGACTCTGCACTCCAAGGTAGAGACTTTGGTCATGCAAGTTCTACAGTTGAGGTGTGACATTACTTTGAGAAGAACCCATTTTATCATGGTTCAAAAAAGATCCTTTGTTCTCTGCAGGATTTGATTCAAAATCACATGTGAGAGTGGCAGTATAGATGAAGACTAGCAATGAATCTATAATTGTTGAGAAGTTCATGGCAATTTTCTTTTTGCCCTGCTTTTGTACGTTTGAAGTATTTTTAATAAAAGGTTAAAAAACAATATAAAAACAAAAAATGGAGTCAAAGGATAGATAAAAAAGGAAAAAGTCCTTTGTTAACATATGGCATCCAAGAAGAAAGTGTATATACATATAGTTCTGTTGTTTTAAACTTAAGAGATGTGTAGAATGTATTTATCGAAATCACATAGGCAACCTTTTGGCAAATGTATTTCTGGGGTCCTATCATTGGAGATTCCAATTTAGTAGATCTGTAGAGGGAATCAGATTGCCAGTGATTCTCATGTGCTCACAGGTTTGTGAACCATTGCCACTGTTAACTGGCTGGATTATGTCATGAAATTCATTTTGGCAAAAACACACTTCAGTAAAGATAAAAGAAAATGATAAAATTGATGAAATTCATTGACAGTGTTTCTTAAAGTAGAACTATAACACTTTATTGTAATTTGTACTCTATGATGTTGGTTTCCTTGGTATGAGACCTGGCAGGAATGTTATAGCTGGAATTTACTTAGACATCCCTTGTCCAGGGTCTGTTTTATAGACCTAAAACTCAACTGTTAAGTTTAGCAAATATTTATTTAAGACCTGTAAGGAACTAGGCATTATGTTTGGGTAGGTACTTGGAACACAGAAATTACTAAAAGTTATAGCTTCTGACCTGGAAAAACTAGGCTCTATTTTTTTACTTTCATTTCATTATTCTATCATACCATGTTGCCTCTCTTCACATCTTTCTTCTAACTATGTAAGTCTATTTAGCTTCAAAGAGAACATTTAAATTTAAAATTAATTCTAGGGGCACCTGGGTCAGTCAGTTAAGTGTCAGACTCTGCATTTTAGCTCAGGTCATGATCTCAGGGTCATGAGATTGAGCCCTATGTCAGGCTCTGTGCTCAGTGCACAGTCTGCTTGGGATTCTCTCTCTCTTCCCTCTCTATCCCTCCCCCTTTGCTCTCTCTCTCTCTCTCTCTCTCAAATAATCAATTAGTAAAAATCTTTAAGTAAATAAAGTTAATTTTCATTAGTTAGTATTTCTCCTTATATATTTAAAAAAAAAAAACAAACCACTGCTAATCATAGAAATAACATCTGTTTACCACTAAGGAACGGTAGCTACTCTCCATGTTAAGAATTGTTCTCATACATTTTAGGGTTCCCACAGCATCAGCTTCTAAAGATGGCTTGGAACCACAGGGGAAAGATGGTATGCCTGAGTTATTTTTCTTTTCTTTCTTTTTTTTTTTTTTTATGATAGTCACAGAGAGAGAGAGAGAGAGAGAGGCAGAGACACAGGCAGAGGGAGAAGCAGGCTCCATGCACCAGGAGCCCAACGTGGGATTCGATCCCGGGTCTCCAGGATCGCGCCCTGGGCCAAAGGCAGGCGCCAAACCACTGCGCCACCCAGGGATCC
This sequence comes from Canis aureus, assembly GCF_053574225.1. NCBI lineage: Eukaryota > Metazoa > Chordata > Mammalia > Carnivora > Canidae > Canis > Canis aureus. The sequence continues at coordinate 7,554,380 of NC_135615.1, read as the reverse complement.
CCGGTATGCCTGAGTTATTAATCCTTGCCTGACATTAACTGGGCTCTTGAGAATGAACTGGGCATTTAAGAGCAAGTTTAGAGAAACCTGGCAGAAGGTAACTTCACTTTCTTAGGGTCTGTAGGGTCCTAGGACCTTCTTGATGAATGGCATTCAAGGAGTATTGATGTTCAGTTGGTTGTATTTTTTAATTTAAAGTTAGTGTTACTGTTGTGCCCAAGATCGCGAATCCGAGAAACCGCCAAGGAGCCGACACCGATGCAATCACACGAGGGCTTATTTACAAGCTCGAGCCTGGGACCAAGTATACCCGCCGCGGGGGAGCAGGGACTTGGACCCCGAGACTAAGAGGCTTAGCAACTTTATAGGGGCCCGTGGCCAATGGGATCGCAGAAAGTTGCACAGACAAGCTGGTCCACTGAGCGGGATTTCCGGTTAGGGTGTGCCCTGGTCATTGACTAGGGCGGGCAGTGCCCTAAGCAATAAGCAGGTCAGCACAAGGAGGGTGCAGCCCAAAATAGAGTCAGTCCTGCTCTGCTTGTCCAGGGGTAGGGGATTTTGTTCAATTTCCTGGGTCCCACAGTTAGAACATAACTCTTCCCCATGTGACTTTTCCATTTTCTCTGATCCTTGTAACAACAAAAGAGATATTCAATGTCTAAAGAAAATGGAGTAGAAACTGTGGGTAAGCAGGAACACATTAGAATTTTCTACCCATTGCATATTAGCTAGGGAGTCAGTAATTGTCTTAAATGCAGAGTGGTTTGAATGGACACACTTCTGCAAAGAACCTTTCTCTTGGTTCTTTTTTAGGTATCCCAGTGGTTCTCAAGTTTCATATGTAAAAGAATTACTGTATATAGGTGTATATACATATTGATATACTGTGTTTTAAGGCATAGTTTCTTAATTTTATTATGTAACATTTGACTGACTGCAGGTCATTTTAGAGCTTAATCCCCGATGTGTAGGATGTGAGTGCTGTAGTGAGGTACCTGTCCCTCTATAACTAGGTGATTGGGAATGATATAACAAAGAAGGAGAATAAATGACTGTAAATTGATTTTTACTTAATAAAAAGGAATAATTATTTATCACTTTCTAAATTCCCTCCAAAATGAGAATTGGCCAGAGACATGTTAACTAAGCATATAAGCAGAAGTTATACATCAAAACATTGTACTCTCAAAGTACATAATGGCTGTTCGTTTTTAGTAAGAGAAGATAGTACCACTCTCTAATTGTGGGGTGATTTCCTGGAGCTTTAACAGAAAGAAAATGATTGGGAATGCTTCTTATTTGATGTCATTTGGGTTTAATTTCAAGTGTCCTGGGCCAAGTACAGACAGCCCAGACACAGCCTTCTCCCTCTACTCTTGGCAGGGTTTCTCAAGTGTTGCTTTTTTTTTTTTTTTTAAACCTATACATTGTAGTTCAAACATAATATGGTTCCTGTGGAGGAAATGCATTAGCTCCATTTATAAAAACATTTTAAGGAGAGTGGTTTCCTACTAGAAATCAAAAGGGAGTGTTTTATCTATAAAAAGTTAAAATGGAATTATTGAAAGCCAAAATAGGCTACTTGTATAAAATGACAGCTAGAAGTAGATTTATTTCAAGTTTTGGCTAATCATCATAATGATAAATGTTTAGGTATTAAACTAATCATTTTGTGGCTAGCAAAATATATTTGTGAATTTAATTAGAAAGTGTATTATGAGAAGAATTTGAAAGAAATATTAAAATAAGAGTCTGAAATAGAACTCATTGTCAGCTTATTCTATTATTGCCATTTACTCAAAATCTATAATTATCAATTTTTTCTTACTGGAAACATATTCTTCCCTACTTTGCTCAGTCTTCTGTCATTGTGAAGCTTTGATGCGTATGACAACAGAATTGACGTCAAAAGTTGTGAGAAGTCCAGAGCTGTGGTGCCAGGTCCATTTCAGTTTTAAATAAGCAGTTCAATTTCTTTCATACTATGCAAAAAATGTATCTGAAGGAAACGAGGTCTGAATAGGAAGGACTTGAACCTTAGGTTAGACCTAGGTATCAGGCATATTTGTTTCTGAATAGCTGGATCATCTTAGATATTCAACTTCTGTGTGACCCAGTTCTCCTAATAAAGTGGCATAAATATCACCTCCTTTACTACTACATAAAGTTCTTGTGAGAATAAAATGGATACTAGATGTGAGAAGGGCAGTACAAGACAAATATATGTAAAATGAGATTCTTGATCAACTGTTTTTATATATCTGATTTTTCCATCCTAAGTTTTTTTTTTCAAATTTTTTAAAAAGCCAAAATCAAATGTACCTTCATTACTGATGTGCAAGTCAGGGAATGGGCAAGAATCAATGTGAGGTTTAGGAGAAGTCAGAACAAAAAGGATCTATCTGATGGTGAACAGCTGGCTAGTTAGAAAAGTTATATGAAATCTTTTATTTTTAAATCATTTTTCTCCACATTATTTTTAGAATATTGCACAAACCTCTAGGATACTGGAAGACCTCAACTGTTACAAATAATTCACTTATTCAGACTATAAGTGCAGTCTACGGATTTTTTGCAATGTTATGTTTCTAGAATAATCCAACACAAACTTTTAAGTTAGTATTGAACAGAGAGAAAGCAAATTAGTGCTCTACTTGGATATCTTTGGCATAAATATATGATTTACTAATGGCTAAAATTTGGTTCAATGCCAAAGATACAACTACATTTTGCTATTAATATTTCATTACTCACTAATAGCTTTTTGCATAGGAATAGAAATTGCTGGGGTTACAAGGCAATATAATAACAGTCCCTCTTGTGGATGTTATAAATGATGGAATATTGTTTTTATAAATAACTGTTGACTTTTTAATGTTACTCATGAATCTGACCTAAAATATCTTAACACGGTAACTGGAATATTTCCTAGATTATCTATTACAATAAAATCTTCCACTGTTATAGAAAAAAATCTTCCAATGTAAAAACTTCCACCTGTTAAGGTCCTATGGAATTTTTTTAAACACGGGAGTTTAACATTGTTGGTGTTTTGTCCAGTAACTAAGCCCTTCTCTCTAGATAATTACTTCCCCACACTGTCCAGGGAGTTGCAGAGTCTGAATGAAGGCTATTCTAATAAGGTCTACTGTTATTTTCTTGAAGCTTCTAGAACAATTGTTACCATTTTGTTTAGTTTATTGACAACCTAGTACCTTGGTTGTGTAATGTTTAGCTTCTCTGAGACAAAGTCATTATACTGTTAAAATGAAACTTGGTATGTATCAGGAATTAATTTTTTATAATTTTTTATAATTCTTAATAATCTTTTAAAATTGCCAGTCATCAGTATGGCTAAATGATTCCACCATTTAGTAGTTGTGTGATGTTGGGAAATTTAAAGAATTTTCTAAAAAAAAAAAGAATTTTCTGTGATTCTGTTCCATTGTTGACAAAAAGGGGGGATAACAGTGGTACCTTAAATATTTGCTATAACGATTCAATAAGAGTTCCTTACATTTTAAGTGGTGAACTTAGTACCTGCACACAGTAAACATCTGATAAAAATTAGCTGTCGGGACTATTATTATTAAATGTGAACATGGGTAATTGTCATAACTGTTATTGCAAAGGATTTGGGTCATGTAGCTATATATATGTTTACTCAAGTAATTGAACAGGCAAAAATAAAAAAAATAATCCTTGTATTTAGCTTGTTTATTCTATACAAGACAAAAAAGTGGATAGCTAATCTATTTACTTGAACTTTGACATTTGAATTCATTATGATTTTTCAAGATAAAAAGTACATAGAGAATAGAACTAGAAAGTATTTAAAATCTAACAGCATTGCAGATATTTTGAATGATACCTGTTGTGCATAAAAAATCCATTTATGTTGTGTCCTTTATTGTGATTCAGTCAGCTGTTACAGTAGATACTTCTTGTTGCCTCAGCAACCACCACCCCCTACCTCTCTTTCTCTTCCTTTTTAACAGAATTCTGATTCTATTCAGGTATCTGCTTACCCTTAGAGACCAAGGGTAAATCTTACTAAATTTGGTGCACTGATCTATTCCTCTTGCCAGTAATTGGTTTAAGTAAAGGCACATACTAAAGCAGTAGCTAATGAGACACAAAGGAAAGTCTGCTGATGGGATTCTGAAAAATGTTTTACTTGTTCTAAAACAGAAAAGGTCTTCTTTTTGCTTCTGAACACTATGATGTTTGGAACTGTTGTAGCCATCTTGTAATTATGAAGTCCTAAGCTTCAAGACAAAATCGATACATGAAGATGGCAAAGCAATAAGATGCAGCAAACTTGGGTCTTTGAAGACATGTTAAGGCATTGAATTAACCAACATTGGAATTGCCAACCTCTTGGCTTCTTTTGTAATAAATTCCTTAGTGGGGTCATTTATTTGAGTTAGAATTTTCTGATATAGCTAAAAACATCCTGAATAATAAAAGCATTCTAAATATTAGCTAAAAGCATCCTAAAAATGTTACTTATTGTATCTTTTTTCATATAATAGCATGTTAAAACTTGTGTACATGGAAAATATAAGTAATTTATAACTATGAGGATTCCATGGCTGCATAAATTCTTATATAGAATATTTTCTGAAAATATAGCAGGCTTTGATGTCTTTCTCAAATAGAAGTAGGACAATTTCCCAAAATTATATATTGGCAATACTTGACAATATTTGTTAAATTAAAATGTATTAAAATTTTTAACTTTTAAAATTTATTAACTTTCAAAATTCTTTTACTATAAATATACCATATATACAATAAACTGCACAAATCATATTTGACACTAAAAATGTTTTTAAAAGTTTTTAGCAGTTTTTATAAAATGAATACTCATGTAAATTACCACCTAGATCAAGATATAGAGAACATTACTAGCTTCCCAGAATCTTCCAGTCAACACCATGCCCTCATTGCAAGAGTAACCACTTTTATAACACCATAGGTACATTTTCCTGTTTTTGAATGTTATATATTTGAGTCATGTACTTTGCATGCTTTTGTGTCTGACTTCTTTTGTGTAACAGTTTAGAATGTTACATGGATCCATGTTATGCATAGCAATAGCATATGTTTATTTTAATTTTATTTAGTGCTCTATTGGATGAATATACCATAATCTATCCATTCTAATATGAAGGACATTGGATTTTTGGCTACTATGAATAATGTAGCTATGAACGTTCTCATATACATCTCTCAGTGTATATATATTCATACATTTCTATTGAGTATATAATTAGATGTGGAATTGCTGGGTCCTAAGGTTAAGTAAATATCCCTCTGTAGTAGATATTGTCAAAGAGTTTTCTAAAGTGATTTGATCAGTGTACCCTTCTACCAGCCATATATGAATATAAAATTTGCCTTACATGCTTGCCAACGTATGATATCAATTTTAATTTTAGGCTACCTGATATTATGTAGTGTGTCTCTTGTAGTATTAATTTTCATGTTTTTAATTATTTTTTCATATTCATTTTTATTTTTTAGAGAAGTGGGGAGGGGCAGAGAGAGAGAGGGACAGAATCTTAAGCAGGCTCCACCTCCTGTATGGAGCCTGACCTGGGACTCTATCTCACAACCCTGAGATCATGACCTGAGCCAAAAATCAAGAGTCAAATACTTAATCAACTGAGCCACCTGGGTGCCACTTAATTTTCATTTTAATTATCAGTTCTCTGATAACTAATGAAGTTGAGTGCCTTTTTATATGTTCACTGAACATTTGGATATCCTCTTTTTTGAAGTTCATCTTTAAGTCTTTTAATATTTTTTCCAAAATGTGTTTTTTTTATTATTATTGACTTACAGAAATTAGTTTTATATTCTGGATACATGTTCTTTGTCAAATTCAAGTATTAAAATATTTTTTTTGCCTGTATACCTTGTCCTTTCACTCTGTTAATGATATCTTTGTGGAGAGAATAAGGTTTTAGTTTTAATAAAGTACAGTGTATCACTTTTTCTTTGTAGTTACTGTTTTTGTGTTGTGACGAAGAAATCTTTGCCTAAGATCTAAGGTTATGAAGACATTCTTCTCTGTTGTCCTTAGAAGATTTATTTATTCTTTCATCCATCTGGAATTGATTATTATGTAGGTGTAAGTTGGGATAAAAGTACCTTGTATCTATATGTATATTCAGTTGATCCCTGTGTTTTGCAAATCAGGTGGATTTATATAGATCCATTTATAAAGTAGAGAGACAGAAGATGAACTATGTAGAAAAGAAGTTAAGAAACAGAGAGTATAATTAAAATGTACAACACAGGTAAAATTGAAGTCCTAAAGGAAGAAGAAAGAAACAATGAACCAAAACAATCTTTGAAGAATAGTGACTGTGAGAATACTGATGAGAAACATCAAGCCATAGATTGTGGAAGTCAACCTTAAGTAAGATAGAACTATAACTAGTGTAATGGGGGAGACCAAATGCAAAGACAAAGTCTTAAAAACATCCAGATAAGTAACCAGATAAATTATCAAAGTAGCTACTGGAAGACTAACAATAGGCTTCTTATCATATAAGGTGGAAGCCAAGAGTCAATGTAATGACATCTTCAGAATGCTGGAAGAAAGTAAGTGCTGATTTAGAATGTTACATCTTTCATAAGTGAAGTGAAATAAACACATTCTCAGACCAGCAATCACTAAATTAATCATCAGAACAGCACCAAAGAAAATATTAACAAGTAATCTTCAGGCAGAAGGAAAATGATCCCAAATGGAAGTCTGAACATAATAGGAAAGATTGAAGCAGAGAAAGATTGAGCATGGAGATATAAATGAATATTGACTGTACTAACCAACAGTAATAATGTTCTGTAGAAATATGCTAGAATATAAATTGAAAGAGAAGTTACTTGCCTATTTTAATGTTCATGCATTATCTGGGAAGAAATTTTATATTAGATTTTGATAAGTCAAGAATGGGTATTGTAATCTCTAGGGAAACATCTAAAGTAATAGTAAGAGGATAAATAACTATGAAGATAACATATAGAAACACTGAAATCATAAAAATGAATCCAAAAGAAAGGAATCAAAAAAAGATGAAAGAACATCAGTATATCTTTAGAGGATTCACTTGAGGTGGGAGTGCCCATTGGAATATCTCAGCCAACGTATTACTAACAATGGAAACTCCTTTGTTCTTTTTGATATAAGCAAACCAGTAATTTTCCCCCTTTCATAAATCAGTATTTTTAAAAAAGATTATTTAGTTAGTTATCTATTTATTTACTTCAGTGAGGGAGTGAGAGCATGTACACACAGGTGGGGCAAGAGGCAGAGGAAGAGAGAGAAGCAAGCTTACTGGGGAGGGAGTAGGGGAGCCTGATTTGCGGCTTAATCCTAGGACCCTGGGATCATGACCTGAGCTGAAAGTAGATGCTTAACTGACTGAGCCACCCAGGAAGCCCTCAAAAACCAGTATTTTTAGTATTTTTCTAACAAGTAACATTTGCTCTAGATTTTGGCCTGACACCTTATAGATTTGCGCTAATCTTTTGTAGCATTTATCCATAATTCAGTCCATCCTTAATATGTCTTCTGAAAAAAAGTAAACACAAAAAAATGAAAATCTAAGCATATGTAGGATCTGTTTTCTGACCCCCCCTTCCTTTAAATGTCTCTACTTTTCGTTTCATAATCAGCTGTGATTTAATTGATAGAGCTCCTGCTACCTAGTGCTTTTGAATGATTTTCTTCTCTAGCATCATCTTTAATGATACAAATATACTGTACCTCCATATCTTCCCGAAACATGCAAAAATCTAGATACACTTCCGTCTGACCATAATTTATTTTATTCTTTGGGTATTAGTTCTCTGTAATAGCATTTTAAATTACTTATAGGTTCTTATTTCTTCACTTTTGTTATTAAGATCTGAAGTGTGTACCTTGTCTCTAGCCATTTAAATACTGAAAGGGAGCACTTAAAAGCCTAAAGGCCAGCATGCTTGCTATTATCCTCCACTTCCTTACATCTTTCTCTCTCCTGTTCCTTATTGTTTCTTCACCTGTGTAGTATCTTGCCTTCTTTGGATCTGATACTCTTTCTTTAATAACTCCCAGAGATGTGTTTTTCTAAATAACTGACCATCTTTGCAACTCTCACTTTTTACAACTCTATTTTTAATAAGAAAAGTCATTTAGTTTTTTTGTAAAATTTTGGAAGGCACAGAAAATTGCCGCAACAAAAATGAATAAAAAGCACTTGAGGGGATCCCTGGGTGGCTCAGAGGTTTAGCTCCTGCCTTTGGCCTAGGGCGTGATCCTGGAGTCCTGGATCGAGTCCCACGTTGGGCTCCCGGCATGGAGCCTGCTTTTCCCTCCTCCTGTGTCTCTGCCTCTCTCTCTCTCTCTCTCTCTCTCTCTCTGTCTATCCCGAATAAATAAATAAATCTTTAAAAAAAAAAAATAAAAGCACTTGAATGTTACCATCCTAAGAGAATCACTATTAAAATTTTAGTGTATGTTCTTAGGGAATAAGATGTAATTTTCCTGTTGTTTCATACAATTATTCTGTCTTTGGAATCTATCCTTTCTTGGCTGATGGTTTTATAGTGATAGAGATTAGTTACTTGTTTCCCACAGCTTTGTTTTATATAAGTTGTAGTGTAAGAATGAGGACTGGGCATCCTGGGTGGCTCAGTGGTTTAGCGGTGCCTTCAGCCCAAGGCCTGATCCTGGAGACCCAGGATCAGGTCCCACGTTGGGCTCCCTGCATGGAGTCTGTGTCTCCCTCTGCCTCTCTCTCTCTCTCATGAATAAATAAATTAAATATTTTTAAAAAAGAATGAGGACTAAGTTCTTTAATTTTTCCAAATAATTCATATTATGTGTTGTGGGGCTCATGATTTTTCACACTTCTTGCTTTTTTTTATTTTAAAGATTTTATTTATTTATTCATGAGAGACAGAGAGAGAGAGAGAGACAGAATCATAGGCAGAGGAAGAAGCACGCTCCCCATGCGGAGCCTGATGTGGGACTCAATCCCAAGACCCCAGGATCACAACCTGAGCCAAAGGCAGACACTCAACCACTGAGCCACCCAGGTGCTCCTACTTGGTTTTAATGCACTCACAGAAACTCAGTGCTAAGAGTAAGTAGGTCTTGAGCTTTCTTCATCTACAGACCAGATTGCATTTTCATGGGCTTCTCATAGACTATTCATCAAGTCAGGGAAAGCAGCCATGGAAGTCTCTGATTTGAGCAAAATGAGACTGTTTAGGTAACTAGCAAATTTCTGTTTCATAGGAGAGTAAGATTTAGATCTTGGTCACATGGGATGAGTTTATTTTGCCTTGTTAGCCCCCTTTTAATCTGCTCAGGTATTAGAAATGAACATTGTGTCTTTAAGCAACCTATCCAGAACTTCTAACATTTAATGTTCAGACATTTTAAGACATAAAGGAAATTTTGACTCTTGCATATAATTTTGGCTTCATTGGAGGAGGAGAGTAAGCAGATGACTAAAACCTGAGAAGATTCCTGATTCATTTAATTTTGTTCAACTCACTTAAAATTGAATATGAGACCTGTTTTGACTACATCTGTTACTATCTATATGTTCTTATGAAGATACTAAATTGCCTAAATCTGTTAGCATAATTCAGTTATTCTGCTTACGGAGATGATACTACAAATTTTATACATATAACTTACTTATTTTATCGTTAGGGTTTGATCATAGAATCTTAGAGTTGGTGATCTTACAAGTCATCCCTGATTTATCAAAATCTTCTTTAGCAGTTTCTGAAACTTAGAATGCATAATGATTGAGGCACCTGGATGGCTCAGTGGTTAAGCTTCTCCCTTTGGCTCAGGTCATGATCCCAGGACCTGGAATTGAGCCCCACATTAGGCTCCCCATAGGGAGCCTGCTTCTCCCTCTGCCTGTGTCTCTGCCTCTGTGTGTCTCTCATGAATGAATGAATAAATAAAATGAAAAAAAAAAAGAATGCATGAAGATCATCTAAGGGGATTTTGAATAGTTCATATCCCTGGACTTAATTCCCAAGATATTTTGAATTAAGTAGATCTAAATGTGTCCCAGAAAGCTTGACAAGCACCCATGGCAATTCTTAGGCAGGTGTTTTATGGACTGTTTTTAAAAAAACATTTTTTAAGGGCACCTGGGTGGCTCAGTGGTTGAGCATCTGCCTTCAGCTCAGGTCATGATCCTGAGGGTCCTGGGACCGAATTCTGGATAGGGCTCCCTGCAGGAAGCCTGCTTCTCCCTCTGCCTATGTCTCTGCCTCTCTCTCTGTGTCTTTCATGAATAAATAAAATAAAATCTTAAAAAAATTAACTTTTACTCATAGCACATAATTATCTTGCATAAGCTCTGTGGACTTAGGATCATTGAAAATTGTCAGCAAGTTCCTAAGAAATAGAAAAAATATATTATTCTCATTTCACAGAAGAGGGAAGTGCTATTAAATTATGTGTTTTACTTAAGATCATTATACATATCTAGTAACAGAAGCTGGAATATAACCTCCTACACTAATCTGAAGCTACTGGGTCACATTTGCCTTCATTGGTATCTGAATTTCCATTATTGCTCTGCGCTTGGCATTCTTCTCAAAAGAAACATTCATCAGAACTCATTGCTTTGAAGGTTCAAGCAGTTGGAAACAGCCATCATATTGTGCAGTATTAAATTTAAAATAGATCACAAAATTTGAAAACACAGAGAATTCACTGGTAGTATTTCTCATGTTATTTTGTTGAGGTGGGAGATCAAATTAAGAACTAATTATCTTGATTTTTTAAAAAGGTTGCAGAATCTCATTCTCCACCTGTTTTATGGTTTGATCCATTCAAGATTAAAACATTACAAATGCCTTATATTAGAAAATAAATGTCTAAACATGAAGCATTTACACCATCATGACTATAAATGCTAATTCTTTTCATTGTTACTATATTCAAGTAATGCAGCTGCATTCTTCGAAATGAATGCCATTTGCTGTATTTAACCCTGTCTTGAGATGGAAGCCAGTGTTCGTTTTTGCCAGGTAAATAAGGACAGACTCCATCTGTCCTGTATTGCCACAGCAGACCATCTAACCTATCCTTCAGAGGTCCTGTCAGGGAACATTTTGCAAACAGAGACAAAAAGGACCCTCCTGCTGGCTGACCAGTAGGAACTCTACTAAGCCTCTCTCTGATGGAAGCCTTTTTCTTGCCCATCTTACTGTGTGGCAAGTCTCTTGACAAGCTTTCTGACTTTGGTCATAGAACAAAAGTTAAAGATGTCTTTTAGGACTTTGATCTCTTGTGCAGGCAGAAAGAGTACCCTTTGTGACTCCAAAGCCTTAAGTCTGGAAAAAATTCATATTTCTCATAATCCTATAATGTAGCCATTTGTATTTTTATGAATCATAAATTTAAACATAAGCCAGATTTTAAAATTGCAAAGGAAAGAAAAGATCTGCTATTTAAACATGAAGCAATATTATCTCCAGTTTCATAATTGTTATAATTTATGATCATTAATAATTCAAATATACTAAATAGTGTTATAAATCTGCTTGTTTTTCTTTTGTTTCTTTTTTGGGAAGTCATTAGTATTAGCTATATTTATCTTGGAAAAATCAAATTTGCAGGATTCTATTGGTTTTCACCATAGTTTGTACTTCAGCTATATAAGATGTCTTAAGAAGAGCTTTCTTTGTTTTAGAGATAGGGAAACCAAAGCAGATATAGCCCAAAATAACTGATTCTATTCCAGAAAACCCCCAGAGGGTATCACAATCCATTTTAACATTGGGCAGCAAGGCATTTGCAGGATGGAGTATGTGTGTAGGGCTGGTGGAGGGTAGAGGGACAATGATATGGTGTCTAGAAAAGTGCTGGATTAAAACCCTATGAGCAATTTGTGCTGCTTCTAGAGCATACTGAGCAGAAGGCATAATGAGATAATGAGGAAAGTGGAGTTTAAATGTAGCATATCTAAAGTCTCAATCCTGGAGCAGAGCTGCTGACCCAGATCACTCCTAAATGGATTTAGCAAGGCTGTGTTTATATATGCAATGTATGATGAGAGTTGCATTTTTACCAAATTACCCCTAAGAGTTTCAATAGCCATATTTTAAGTTCTTACAAAGCTCTCATGTTTCTGGGTGCTCTCATAATTATTTTAGTATGAACAAAGACATACTGTTCTGGGAAGACAAACAACTGGATATGATTTTATTCAATTTTAGCTTTAATGCTCATAAAATCACCTGACAAAGTAAAAGCCACCAACCTACACTCCTTGAAAAAGGCAAACCACTTTAACATAGATTTAGAAATCATTCCTAACACTTTAAAATTATGTGTTCATTATGAGCAAACTTTCTTCTTTTGTATGTCTGAAAGAATTGTGTCGTGGCTTGATTTTCATAACTTGTGGAACCTTAGAAAACTTAGAAAAGTTACATAACCTAAATAAGACCCAGCCGTCTCATCATTAAATTAATAATGATTATAATTCCTATGTCATAGAGTTATGTTGAGGATTAACTGAGATCCTTGTAAAGTATTTAACATTTCTGGTCCCTATATTAGTTTTCTATTGGTGTTATAATAAATTATGATAAAGTTAGTGGCTTAAAACAACACCAATTATAATCTTCTGATTCTGTAGGTTAGAAGGCTACTACAGGTCTCACGGTCTAGGTGCATTCTTTTTTGAAGGCTCTAGGAGAGACTGTTTCCTTGTCTCTTCTAGCTCCTAGAGACCTTTCACATTTCTTGGTTCATGGTCCCCTTCCTTCATCTTCAGAGCAAGAGTGTAGCTTCTCTTTGACCCTTCTTTCATTATCACATTTCCCTCTGACTGGAACCAGAAAAGGTTCTCCACTTTTAAGAATCTGTATGGTTAGATTAGACCCATTCTGGTAATCCAGGATAATCTCCCCATTTCAAAGCCCTTAATTTAATAATATGTGCTGAGTTCCTTTTACCATATAACATTGATAGGTTGCAGGAATTAAGCTGTGAGTGTGTTTGGGGGTTCCTACCACAGTACCTAATGCATTATTGGTAATAGTAAATCCTATCATCATCATTGTGAAAGCCATCATTTCTGTCTTGATCATTTTGCATTTGGTATCTGTTAAGAGTTTAAAAATACTTGTATCTTTTATTTTTTTAAATAAAGGACTGTTTAGAACGTTGGAAGACATTCTTTATGGAGTACAGATAATGGCATAGGTGACGTATGTTAATAATTCATTCATGTGTTATATTTTCCCAATATTTCAATGTATTTTTACATAGTATTTTGAACTTTTCAGAACAATTACAGCATTTTGAAATTGAAAGTAATGTTGGTGGGATGTCTGGGTGGCTCAGGGGTTGAGCATCTCCCTTCAGCTCAGGGTGTGATCCTGGAGTTCCAGGATCGAGTCCTGCTTCGGGTTCCCCATGGGGAGCCTGCTTCTCCCTCTGCCTGTGTCTCTGCATCTCTCTGTGCATCTCTTATGAATGAATAATAAAATCTTAAAAAAATGATGTTGGTGATTATATGGACCAGTTATAATTTTATGGATGGGAAAGCAGAAGAATAAGCAAGCTTAATCACCTGACTATAGTCATACAGTTTGTTAGAGGGTGCCATTGTGAGAAGTGTAGTCTTATCTTTCCTGGTGAAGCCAAAAGCAGATTGTTATTGGAGTGCACAAATAATGAATCCATAATATCCTCCAAAAGCTCTCTTCTTTAATTCAGTATACGTGATCTCCTCACAATCATTGACCAGAAAACCCTATACTTCAAGTTACAGATCTGGGGGACTAGGATGTGTTATGTAAAAGAAGCTTTAGTTAGAGGGTTCTTCAGGCAGATTCACTCTAGTGAAGGCAGCTATTTACCTTATACAATGTTAAATTCTAGGTTGGAGCCTAAAGAAAACCAATCAAGCCGAATCCTGATGTTTCTCATTATTTCACCATTGACATCCGAAGTCTAAACATCTGTGAAAAGATTAATTAATTCCTATTGCTAAGTAACTTAACACAAATTTATTGTTTTACCATTCTGGCGGTCAAAATTCTGAAATCAGTCTCACTGGTCTAAAGTCAAGATATTAGCAGGACTGGTTCCTTCTGGAGATGCTAGGAAAGAATCTTTTCACTTGCATTTTCCAGCTTCTGTAGGCTTCCTACACTCCTTTCTCGTTGACCATGTTTGTCATTACACCAACCCCCACTTCTATCGTCACATTTACTTCAATTTTAACCCTTCTGCCTCTCTCTTATAAGGACCATGGATTATATTGGGCCCACCTGGATAATCTAGGCTAAACTCCCCATTTCAATATCCTTAACCACATCTGTAAAATTGCCGTGCTATATAAAGTAACATAGACACAGGTTTGGTGGTTAGGATAGAGACATCCTTGGGAAGGAGCATTATCAGTCCACAGAAGTTACAGCTACCCCAGGGTCCAGTGAAATCAAACTGGTGACGTTTTCTGGCAAGACTAAAGGAAAGCTGTGCTTGCCAACTTCATCTGGAAATTTTGCCAGTGGAATAATACCATGGAAATCTGTCTTGCCTGCTTTGTGAAAGCAGTTTGACTTCTTGCAGAAATGATCCTGGTGACAATAAAAGCTGAATAAATTTGAACTATAAGGCGATAGGAGCTGAATTTTCATGTGTAGCTAATGAACTCCATCCAGGCCTAGCTGACAGGAAGATGAATTATAATAGGCTTTATCTTAACTGGGTTGACCCTGAGTTGGAAAAAGCAGTGGGACATGGAGGATGATCTCTTTCATTAATAACTATGTATTGTGAATATCCAGAAATTAATAACTTTTAGCAAAATTCAGTATTTTTTAATAAGATGGAGTAGTAGTGGCCATAAAATTTTGTTGGCAGGGTTACTCAGTAGAAGACAACTGGAGAAATGAATTAAAAGCACCCTTGGATCCCTCCTCTCTAGCTAACAGTACATTGACAATATTCCTTATCTGAATCTGTCAAAATTCCTCTGAATTGCTATCTCTTTTTCATTTCTCTTTAACCTGCCCTTTTACATGTGAGTGTAGTATTGAAGGTGCTATTTGTAGAGCAACTGTTGTGCCCAAGATTATGTATCGGAGAAACCACCAAGGAGCCCACACCGATGCAAACACACGAGGGGTTTATTTACAAGCTGGAGCTTGGGACTAAGTATACCTGACAAAGCGGAACAGGGACTTGGACCCCGAGGAGGGTTCCAGCTTAGTTTTATGGGCTGGTCTGGGACCAACAGAAGGGGTGGAGGAATTTCTCAAGTTATGTTTACATTCTGATATGGGGCTTTCAAGGGCATTGAGCTCTGTTCTCATTCTAATATGGGGCTTTCTAGGGCGTTAAGCTGTAAGCTGTTTTTTTTGTTTGTTTGTTTGTTTTTTTGTTTTTTCCTGTAACTGAAGTAATGTAAATTTCAGCTCTTATTCACAGGGGCCTGGGATGGCTGTACTTGTGCTAACGCTGAACTTAAGGTGGAATGGCCTTAATTTTCTCGGCCTCCACAGCAACAACACCATTTTCTTGACGTACCCCACTGGCCAGTTATGTATACTATTTTTAAAAGGATTAGGGCCAGGATCAGAAGTGGGCATGATAGAGAAGGTGAGGGAATGGAAGCTTTTTCATGTTCATACTGCAGGGTATATTGATAGGGAAGTCAAACTTCCTTATTTCCTAAAGGTTTTCTAAGAATTGGTTGCCTTGGAGACAGGGCAGTAGTTTTAGGATTAGATCTGAATCTGAGTGCCTGTTGATTACATTTCCTCTACCTTTGCTAGGATTCAACCATCTTTCTCTTCTTGTCTTCCTGTATAAAACAAGACTGACTAAAAGGATGCCTGGGTGGCTCAGCAGCTCAGGGGCTGCCTTCAGCCCAGTGTGTGATCCTGGTCCAGGGCTCTGCCTATGTCTCTGTCTGTTTCTCTCTTTGTTTCTCATGAATAAATAAATAAAATCTTAAAAAAAAAAGACAAGACTACATGTTTTTATATACCTGTACTCATCCTAGTCTTTTTTCCCCCTGGACTTCGGTGTCTTTCATTCATTAATTGATTCATTCACTAATTCACTCAACAAATATTTGGTTGCCAGAGTATTACAAGATGTATAATAGAAAAATGTGACCAAAATACAAGAGAAAATAGTCCACTTTCCCCAGGTGAGGTAGAGAATATTTTACAGAAGAGGCAACATCTGTGCACAGTCTGGAGACTGAACAAGTGTTTGCTTACAGAGAAAGGCTGACATTCTAAATGTGTGCTCACTCTAAATCTCTCCTAGGCACAAGGTATGCCTGTGAAGAGAAGCTGTTCTCAGGATTCTGTTAAAAACTTTTTCTTTGTTTCAAATAAGCTTTCTAACATTTGAAATAAAAATGTGACCTCTTTAAGAAGTCTCCAACTAAGAGGGACCTAGGGAGGGAGAGTTAAGCCAGTCTGTGTGATAGCTTCAGCAGAAGGCAAGTGGGTGGCAGTGGTAGCAAGTAAATAACTTTATTTTCATGTTATATTGTCCTGGGGAGCTGAGGTGGAGAGTAGCAATGCCTGAGCTGGGGCAAATAGTAAAACACCAAATGTATCCAATACAGGATATAATGAAGGTCTGATGGGATTTCGGGTTTCCTGAATTGGACCAAACAATGTCATTATAAAAAAAGGTCAAGGGAAAAAGGAAAAAGTTAGCTACTGTCTCCTGGAATTTTAATTCCCATTTTTAAAGAAAAAATTAATTTTTTAAAAAAGATTTATTTATTTGAGAGAGAGAGAGAGAGAAGGGGGAAGAACGAGGGGGGGGAGAGAGAGAGAGAGAGAGAGAGAGATGCAGACTCCCTGCTGAGCACAGAGCCAGATGCTGGGCTTGATCCCAGAACCCCAGATCATGACCTGAGCCGAAATCAGAGTTGGAGGCTCAATGGATCGAGCCACCCATGCACCCCTTGAATTCCCATTTTTTATTTGAATCAGATGAGGACTTGTTTCTGTGAAGGGTGATACCCTGGCCTGGTGCATTAAAGCCACCAATACATTTCTTTTTTAATATTGGGAGGATAGTCACTGCCCAAAACCACTCAGATACTAAGTCATCAGACTTCCCTCAGAAACCTCTGGAGCTCTTTAACTAAAAGAAGACCTCTGGATCTGCAGGGCACCTCTAGCCCTATGCTCTAGTACTGTGGCTGGCATTTGTTCTGATGATTCGGTATTCATGCCATACTGAGCATTAAATATTTTTAATTTGAATCCAGTGAAACTTAAAGTTAAGACCTTCAATTTACTTAATAAATTACATTGCCAGCTTTACAGCAAGCTAAGCAATGTCTACAACTGAATAGGGCAGTCTTTGAATTGTGTTAGAGAAAAATGTGAATCTTTGAGATAGCAATTAAAAACCAAAAAAAAAAAATGTATGGGAAAGTTCTTATATCTTTCTTGGCATTCACCCTTACTTTAAAATGGTATTTCAGTTTCCAGAACCTTTTTAGAGTATAAGTTTATATGTTTATATTAACATAGTTTTAATAAGTGTATAGTATTAAGCATAAAAGGCAAATATGGCTTTGCTGTTTGGTTGTTTCTGGCTTTTCAACTATCTGAGCCTACCACAAAATTGAAGACTCAAATTAGCCATTCTTAAAAACCTATCCTGCCATTAGAGATGCTTGTTCCTGTCCTAAAAGCACAGGTTCTGGAGATTTCTCCTATTTCTAAGAGGATATATGCTCAAATAAATAGATAAAAATATAAAACATATGACATGTACAGTGCTAGAAAGGAGATAATAAGAGGTAATCTGAAGTGATTGTAAACTAATTTTTTGTGGCTTTCTTGTATATTTTCATGTCTTTAGTATTACAGAGTTGCTATAATACTTCTTCAGTTAAACTACCTTGTTAAAATCCTGCAAGATCAATGATGATTACAACTATGTACAATTTAAGGGAAATAGATTTCTTCTGTTGAGTACTTTGTTCTTCAAGAAAATCCAATTTTTTATTAAATAGCTAATTTTTGTAGTATTTAAGCTTATTATTTGACATTTATGTACAGTACATTTATGTACAGTTGGTATTTAAAAACTACTTAGTACAATGTTTAATTACTTCCTATACCTTACTTTGTAAGGTAGAATTAGCCTGATTAGAACCGTTGAATATAGCACAAAACGGAGGCCAAGTTTTCTCTTAAATCACTAGAAGTTCTGTTACTGATTTTTTATAATAAAAATTGGCATCATAGTCTTAAAATGGAATATAAAATTTATAGTTTTCAGCAACTGCCTCCTTACCTTTATACTTGCTGTATCTTATTGTGGGATTGAAAGAAGATGACTATGAAATAACAGAATTTTCCTCTGATGGAAGGCTTAAAATGTTAAAATGGTGACCTACTAATGTCCAATTAATCCTTTCAAGTCTACAAAGTAACAAGTTTTAATTCAACAGTAAAGTGCTTTCATTTGTGAAAATCCCTAAATATTTTCCCTAAATATCCCTTCAATTGCCACAATGATTTAGGCTCTAGATAGGAAACTAAGTATGTATTTTTATGGAATAACGGAGTGTTATCTTAATCTAGTTATTCTCATGTTAAAATATGAGTAGAAACACAGTCATTTTGTTAAAAAGTGATCATCATCATATTTGCTTCATTTTCCTAATTCCCAAGTATAAATTTTTTTAAATTTTCTTATATAAGAAAAAATTGATTTAATTACCATTTGTGACTGATCATAGGTTCATTTAATATGGTCACATTTTTATTTACACTTACCAAATGCACTTCTTACCTGTTATCATTGGAACTTTAGTACAAGTGTTGTGTTAACAAATTGTTAGAAGTCATTATATTTTCTTCATGAAGTTTAGCATTATTAAAAAAAAAAAAAAGTTTAGCATTATTTACAACAACTTCAGTAATTGGTGAATCATAACTTCATTTCTGTGATAAAAATCAAGAGATCATTGCAATTTTTTAGATATCTGATCTTCATCTTCAGGTGGGAAAACAGTTGAATTACTTAGTTGTACTAGGGAAATAACTGGTAAAATAACCAGTCTTTACCAGCCTGGTAAAATATTTTGGTCATGGATTAGGTTGGGGGCCATACCAACATTCTTCTAGTTCAAACCATTTATCTAGTTTTTGTTTCTTTTTCAGAATATCTTTAATAAGTGCTTACCACTAACTTGTAAGGACAGAGGACTCACCACATATTTGTATTTGACCACCTTTTACTAATAGATGTTCTTTTATATCGAGCCAAAATACAGGTTCAGTCAGTAGAAGTAACCACTTTGTGGTGAGTTGAAGGATTTGGAGACAGATCAAAGAAAAAACATAAGCATGAGGTGAAAGGAGCACAGAATGTGCTATATTTGGGTGTCTCTTAGACAGTCGCATGAGAGAAATCCCTCACAGTAGACTTTCCAGAGTCAGCAGGGCAGGGTCATCACTCAAAAGGAGAAGTCAAGAGAACCCCGGGAGAAAGGGGACTTAATGTGTGTAGGTGGTGTTGCTCAGTTCCAAGATGGGAAGTCTCTGGGTGAGAGAGTTCCAAAGGGCAGTAGAGGCTTGGGATCTTTGAAATAACATCAGTGTTTGTCTAAACTGTGACTAGTGGGTGTTGAATGCAGTTGAGCAGATATGCAAAGCACGCAACAACAAAATATTAGGACTAACAAACTAATAAATTCAGCAATGACACAAAATTATAAGAAGAATGGATTTGTAATGAGATGAAAAAGAATAAAATACTTAGGAATAAATTTAACAAAATAAGCATAAAACTTATATTCTGGAAAGCAGAAACCATTGTTGAAAAAAAAATTAAAGAAGACCCAAATAAATGGAAAGGCATCCATATTCATGTTTGGAATACCTAGTATTGTTAAAACTACAATACTACTCAAATTGATCTACAGAGTCAAGACAATGCCTACCAGGTACCTTTTTTTTTCAAAACTGACAAATTGATCTTAAAATTCTTAGGGAAATTTAGAAATCCTTTTAATATTCACTGGATCTAATTTGGTAGCATTTTCTTGAGGATTATTGTGTCTGTGTACTGAGAGATACTGATCTGTGTTTTTCTTTTCTTGTGTTACCTTTGATTTTAGCTATCATGATAATATTGGCCTCCTAAAATGAATTTGGATGTATTTTGTCCTCTTCTGTGGTTAGAGAAGTTTGGGAAGGATTACTGGTAATTATTCTCTAAAGGTTTGGTAAAATTTGCCAGTACATACGTGTTGGCTTGTGATTTTTATTGTGGGTAATATTTTGAATCATGGATTAAATCTCTTGTATTTAGATTTTTTTGTTTTTTTTTTTTAAGATTTTATTTAGTTATTTATGAGAGACACAGACAGAGAGAGACAGAGGCACAGACACAGGCAGAGGGAGAAGCAGGCTCCATGCAGGGAGCCTGATATGGTACTTGATCCCTGGTCTCCAGGATCACACCCTGGGCTGAAGACAGTGCTAAACCGCTGAGCCACCTGGGCTGCCCAATTTTTTGTTTCTTTTTAAGTCAATTTTGTAGTTATTACTTTTCTAGGAATTATTCTATTTCATCTAGGCTTTCTAATTTGCTGGCATACACTTGTTCAGAATATTTATAATCCTTTTTTATTTCTGTAAGGTTGGTAGTAATGTTTCCTCTTTATTCTTGATTTTACTAGTTTCAATCTTCTGTCTCTCTCTTTTTCTTTTTCTTCTTTTTTTTTTTTTTGTCTATCTCACTAATGATTTGCTGATTTTGTTGATCTTTTAAAAAAAACAACTTTAGGTTTTATTGACTTTTTTCTATTTTTTAAAAAAATTTTGTTTCATTTCTACTCTAATATCTGTTGTTTTCTGTCTTCTATTTTGTGTCTTAATTTCTTCACTTCTTATAGTTTAAGTTAGACATTTATGTTATTACTTTCCTATCTTTATTTTTAATATAAGCATTTATAGCTATAAATTTTCCTTAATGCACCATCCTAGGTATATCCTCTATAATTTAGTATTCTATATTTTCATTTTTATTTATCTCAATGTATCTACTTTATGATATTTTATTTGGCTAATTAAGAGTGTTTTTAAACTTCCACTTACTTGTGAATTTCCAAATTTTTTGTTACTGATTGTTTATTTTGTTTTGGTCAGAGAACATATTTTGTATAATTTAAATTATTTTACGTTTATTGAGATTTGTTTCATGGCCTAATATGGTTTATCATGGAGAATGTCCCATGTGCACTTGAAAAGAGTGTATTCTACAGTTGTTGGATGGACTGTTTTCCAGAAGACTGTTAGGTATGGTTGATTTATAGTGTTGTTCAAGTCATTTATTTTCCTATTGGTCTTCTATCTAGTTGTTCTATTTACTATTGAAAGTGGATCATTGAAGTCTGTTACTATTATTGAATTTTCTGTTTCTTCTTTCAATTTTGTCAGTTGTTGCTTCATGTATTTTGGGATTGTATTTTTAGGTGCATACCTGTCAACAATGTACATTTTCTTAAGGTATTGATTTTTTAGCCTTATAAACTGTCCTTTTTTCCAATACCTGCTTTTATTTTAAATTGTATAGTATTCGATATTAATATAGTTACAGAAGTTCTCTTCTTACTGATTTAATGGTATATTTTTTCTGTCATTTTCTTTTCACCATGTTTATGTCTGAATCTAAAGTGTGCCTCTTTAAAAAAATTATTTGACTGTATTTTACAATGTTATTGTTTCATCTGTCCAGCTATATCACTATTATAAAAACCTTTCACCATATTCTTTATGCTGTATTTTTTAATCTTATGATTTATTCATTATGTAACTGGAAGCCTGAAATCCTCCCTCCCTGTCATCCATTTTTCCCACCCCCATCACCCTCCCCTCTGGCAACTGTCAATTTGTTCTCTGTATTTATAGATCTGATTCTGCTATTTGTTTATTCATTTTAAAAATTCCACTTATGAGTAGAATCATATGATATTTGTCTTTCTCAGTCTGACTTATCTCACCTAGCATAATGGCCTCCGGGTCCATCCATGTTGTTTCAAATGGCATGATCTCATCTTTTTTATGGCTGCAGAATATTCCATCACATCTATATGCCACATTTTCCTTATCCATTCATCTGTTGATGGATACTTAGGTTGCTTCTATATCTTGACTATTATAAATAATGCTGCAGTAAACATAGGAGTACCTCTTGTGTGCCTATTATGTACACCATATAGTTGAAGCATGGATTTTTTTTTGTAGAGGAAGGAAATAATTCCTTTTTATACCTCTTCAGTTTGACTATACAACCTTTCTTTAAACTGACATTTTATTTATTTTATTTTTTTTTAAGATTTTATTTATTTATTCATGAGACATGCAGAGAGAGAGAGGCAGAGATACAGGCAGAGGGAGAAGCAGACTCCTCACAGTTGGCCTGTTGTGGGACTTGATCCCGGGACTCTGGGATCATGCCCTGGGCTGAGGGCAGGTGCTAAACCACTGAGCCACCCAAAGATCCCATAAATTGACATTTTAAATATTGATATCAGTAATCCATACATGAATGATTATTGATTCTAGATTATTTTATTATTATTAATGCAATCACAGGTTTTCTTTTTTCTTTTTTTTTTTCTTTCTTTCTTTTTTTTTTTTGTAGCTACATCACAGTTTGGCAACTTACATGGCTGGTTTTTATAAATCTAATCAAAGGACCCTATATTTCTTTGTTAAATTTTGTTTTATTTTATTTAACTTACTGTCTTTTCAATCTCTGCTTTTAGTAAATTTAATCTTACAACTTCATCTAGTAAAGTCAGTATCACTCCAATGTTGATTATGATGAGTTCTAACATTTAATGAATATGAATGGACATTCTCTATATCTTATCTAAACTGCCATGTGGTAGATAGGTCACCTGAGGCAAGTTACTTAAATCCTCTACCACACTCTCCTCATCTAAAATGAGCATGATAGGGCAACACCGGTGGCCCAGAGGTTTAGCGCTGCCTTTGGCCTGGGATGTGATCCTGGACACCTGGGATCAAGCCCCACGTCGGGCTCCCTGCATGGAGTCTGCTTCTCCCTCTGCTGTGTCTCTGCCTCTCTCTTTCTCTGTGTCTGTCATGAATAAATACATAAAATCTTAAAAAAAAAGAAAAATAAAAAAATAAAATGAGCATGATAGTAATCAATCATATCTAAGCTTACTGGGTTGATATGAGGATTAAATAAAATAATATTTATAAGGTATTTAGAATGCCTAACATATTGAACACCATGGAAGTATTTGTAAATGTCTTCTATGAAATAGAGAAGACATTATTATTCCTATTTTATGGGTAAGGAAAATAGGATTTAAAGAGATTAAGTAATTTACCCAAGGTTCCATTGCTATTAAATAGTGACTCTGGGACTTGAACTAAAGTACCTCACTCCAAAGTCCATGTTCTTGACCACCAATTCTCCAATATTATCCTCTTAATGTTTCATCCAAACAATTGTTAAGCACATTAAAGAAAATAGTGCCAAGAGGCCATAAAATGAATTGCCATAAATTTCCTTTCATTAATCAGAGCCCCTTTTAATGATCATTCTATAGTGTCTTCAAACCTTTTCATATTTCTCCATGAATTGAAAAAACTAAATAAAAATAGTGAAAAAATGCTTTGGTGAAAATGATACATATGCCTACTCTGTATTGCCTGATTGGCCATTACTGACATTCTCAAAAAGGAAATGAGAGTACTGTAAAATTTTGAACTCTTAGTGCTAATGCTTATTAATCATTGTATTCCTTAAAGGGATTTTTTCTCTTTTTTTCTGATTCTTTTGTCAAATTGGTACTTTTTAGAATTTCTCAGTGTCTTGAATATCTTCCTTTTCTGAATTTTATGTATGTTTTATTGAATAATTTTTCCTTCTTGATTATGTTTTTCCATTTTTTAGAATCTTTATTAAATTCTAGTTAACAAACAATGTAATATTAGTTTCAGATATACATTAGAGTGATTCAACACTTCCGCACAACACCTTGGTGCTCAGCACAGCCAATGCACTCTTTCATCTCCATCACCTATTTCACACCCCCCCCCCCCACTTCCCCTCTGGTGTCAGTGCTCTATAGTTAAGAGTCTGTTTCATGGTGTTCCTCTCTTTTTCTCCCCATTTTCATTTGTTTTGTTTCTTAATTCTACATGAGTGAAATTATTTGTCTTTCTCTGACTGACTTATTTCACTTAGCATAATACTCTCTAGCTCCATCCATGTTATTGCAAATCACAAGATTTCATTCTTTATGGCTAAGAATATTCCAGTGTGTGTGTGTGTGTGTGTGTGTGTGTGTGTGTGTGTCCCACATCGTCTTTATCCATTCATCAGTAGTTGGCATCTTTTCATCAGTGTTGGCCATCTGTATGTCTTCTTTGGAAAAATGTCTATGAAAGTCTTTGGTACATTTTTAACTGGATGATACATTTTTTGGATGTTGGGTTTTAGAATTTCTTTATATATTTTGGATATTAACTCTTTTTCACATATGTCATTTGTAGAATATCTTCTCCCATCCTGTGATTTGCCTTTTAGTTTTGTTGATTATTTACTTCACTGTGTAGCTTTTGATGCTTGATGAAGTTCTGACAGTTTAGTTTTGCTTTTGTTTTCCTTACCCTGGGAAACGTATTTAGAAAGAAGTTTCTAGGGTTGATGTTAAAGAGATTACTGCCTGGATTTTTATGGTTTCATGTCTCACATGTAGGTCTTTAATTCATTTTTAATTTATTTTTGTGTGTGTGGTACAAGAAAGTGGTCCAGTTTCACCCTTTTGCTGTCCAGTTTTCCAGACACCATTTGTTGAAGAGACTATCTTTTTCCCATTGGATATTCTTTCCTGCTTTGTGGAAGATTAAATGACCATTTGGTTGTGGGTTCCTTCCTGGGGTTTCTATTCTGTTGATCTATGGTGTCTAATTTTGTGCCAGTATCATACTGTTTTGATCACTACAGCTTAGAAATATAACTTGAAGTTCAGAATTCTGATGCCTTCAGCTTTGCTTTTTCTTTTACAAGGCCTTCTATTTTAAAAAGTCTGTCTTCTTAAAGGCTAGGGTACATGTCAATTATAGTTGACATTTCCACTCACAGTTGCTAGGAACACTGTGATGATGTAGCTACTTTATATTTCCATCCAAATATTTCTTATTGGTTAGAATTAGGCTTAGAGCAGCAGGTCAGGCAAAAACATACTAATGTTCTATGATTTTAGAGTGTGTTCAGGGTTTTGAATATTATAACATAGAGATTATTTAGAGAGGCTTTTTTAAAAATTATAAAGTAAAGAAGGGTTATAATTAATATTTTAATTGTCTGTGTAAAAATTTATATTCCTGGGATGCCTGGGTGGCTCAGCAGTTGAACATCTGCCTTTGGCTCAGGGTGTGATCCCAGATTCCTGGGATCAAGTCCCATATCGGGCTACTTGCATGGAGCCTGCTTCTCCTCTCTCTGCCTGTGTCTCTGCCTCTCTTTCTGTGTCTCTCATGAATAAATAAAATCTTTAAAAATATATATATTCCTAAAGTACATAAAAGCATTTGTATATGTTAAATATTTACTTAAAAGTTGTTCTATTTAGGAAAAAAACCCAACTTATTTTTTCGTGGTCCAATGATGAACTAAGGACATTCATGCATCTTGAATTTTTTTCTAGAATAAGATAAATTGTTTAAAGAATCTTGCATGTTTTTCATCTGAGAATAATAGCAATTATACCAATTAAAATGATTTTCTTTGTAAATGATAAATAATATTTTATTTTTTCCTCCTCATAAAAGAAAAGCTCACTGCCACTTGAGAATATAGCATTTAGTTTTGATTTAGCATTTAATAGGCAGTATGGTTCCTGGCTTTTGGTTTAGCCCTATGCCCTTTATTCTTTAGCTGATTTGCTAATTACTATTGAAAAGGCCTCTAAAATTTCGCTGGGGAAATGCAAAAGTACATTCAGATTCTAAATACTTGAGAGGCAGCCAAGTACTGAGTGCATGCAAACATTCTGAATTTTACATAATTTTTTATATAATTACTTTTAATGTCCAGAGGCTTCCTTCTTCAATATCAGTGTATAGATCCCTTTTCTTTTAGCAAAAAATGGAATGAACAGAATGATCTGAGTCTTTCAAATAAATCAAAATAATAAAAAATAGAATTTCTATGAAAGGTGAAGGAGAATTAAAATATTTCTGGGAGGAGGCAGAAGTGTGGCATAATATTAATTTAATAATTTTTATTTAAATAAAAAGCATTGCATAAAAGTACAGAATCATAAGCATACAGCACAATGAATTGTCACAAAGGGAACACATTTTTATAAGTACCACTCATTTCAAGAGAAAAAAGCATTACCAGTCCCAGAAGGGCTTCTTGTGCCCCTACCCATCATCTCCTCCTCACTATTCCCCAAATTAGCAAGCGTCCTGTATTTTAAATCACTATACATTGGTTTCCCTGTTTTTAAGCATTATGTAAATAGAATAATGTAGCATATAGGGCTTATTTTACTTAACATTGTTTGAGAGTTTGAGAGATTCATCCATGCTGTTACATATAGCATTTGTTTATTATCAATGTTGAAAAGTATTCTGTTATGTAAATAGAACACAATTTATTCCTCCACTCTACTTTAAATGAACATTTAGCTTTTTATCAGTTTCAGACACTTGGAAACAGTGCAGCTTTTTTTTTGCATATCTGTTGGAGAGTGTTTGCATACCTTTCAGTTGAGTATATACTTAAGATTGAAATAGCTGGATAATGAGATATATTATTTTCAAATTTAGTAGATAATGCCAAATTCAATTTCCAAAAAAGCTGTATCAATGTTTATGTCTGCTGGCACTATATAGAGGTTCTACTTATTTCATATCCCTACTAATACTTAGATTGTTAGTTTTTTAAGTTTTAGCCTGTTTGGTATGTACTGATTATTTTACATTTGTTTTCTCTAAAGATTAATGAGTTTGGAGACCCCTAGACTTTCTAATTTGGAGCTTTGTATAATTTTTCTTGACTTGTGCAGTACCACATTATTACAATTACTGTTACTTGTAAAAAGTCTTGATAATCTATGGGCCATTCTTTGAAGGTTTTCTCTTGTTGTTAAGTTCTCATTGGTATTCTTGGCCCTTTGCATTTTCTTTTTTTTTTTTTTAATTTTTATTTATTTATGATAGTCACAGAGAGAGGCGCAGAGACATAGGCAGAGGGAGAAGCAGGCTCCATGCACCGGGAGCCTGATGTGGGATTCGATCCCGGGTCTCCAGGATCGCGCCCTGGGCCAAAGGCAGGCGCCAAACCGCTGCGCCACCCAGGGATCCCCCCTTTGCATTTTCTTGTAAGTTTCCATATGAAATTTAGAATCAGATTGTTGGAAGTGTGTTATATCCATAGATTAAATGTGGAGATTGGAAGTCAAGACAATAATTAGCCCTTTAATCCATGAACATTGGTATATCCTTTCATTTATTTATATTGTCTTTAATTTCTTGCAATAAGGTAGGTCTTTTTGTATGAAGAAGCTACTCTGACATCTTTCGTTTATTATTATATATATTTTGAAGCTACATTTTTAGATGCAGATAAATTGGGATTGTGATAGATTCCTGGGAACTTGATACCATTTATCTCTGGTAATACTTCTTGACTTAAAAATCTTACTTTGTCTGACAGTTTTCTTTGCTATATATATATTTTTTTTTCTTTGCTATATATTTTCATGGTATATTCTTTGCATATGTGCCAGTGTCCCACCCATATTCTTTGAGGTCTCACCACTGATTCTAGTCACAGGCTGGATTTCCAATTGCCTGGGGACTGTATTGGCTGGACTATGAAAAATTAAAGTACTAGAGAATTAATATCCTTGATATCCTTAAACCAAATGCAGGTAGGGTAGCTTTTAGCTCAGTTTAGGTAGCTTAGCTCTTATTCTAAGGTGGTTTCCAGAATTTTCTAGAGGAATTAAGTCCCAGTTATCAGAATAGCAGTTTTCTGGAATGATTTTTTTTTTGTCTTCCTTTTCCTTTTCCTGACTCCATTACTCCCTTTCTTCAATTTCATGCAATTACTTATGAAATAAAGTATTTTATTCAAATCTTTGTTTCAGGATTTGTGGATGTTCAAACAAGATATTTTCCATCTCTTTATTTCTGACTTTATTTAAAATGTATCTCAGCAGCTTTTGAGTTTGCTTAATTAATTTGACAATTTTAATGTTTTATTTGAAGTATGTATTTCTTTTTTCCCTTTGCTCATTTTTTTTTTCTTAAATTACACATGTATGTGAGGTCATTGGTATTTGTCTTTTTCTGACTGACTTATTTTACTTAGCATGATACCCTCTAGCTTCATCTATGTTGTTGCAAATGGCAAGATTTCATTGTTTTTTTATGGCTGAGTAATATTCCATTGTGTATATTCCATATACACATTGTGTATATTGTGTAATGGAATATTACATTCCATTGATTTATATATAGACACCACATCATTATCCATTCACCTGTTAGTGTCCACTTGGGCTCTTTCCATGGTTTGGCTATTGTAAAAATGCTCCTATAAACATCAGGGTGGATGTATCCCTTTCGATTAGTATTTTTATATTTTTTTTGGTAAATACTTAGTAGAGTAATTGCTAGATCATAGGGTAGTTCTATTTTTAACTATTTAAGGAACCTCCATACTGTTTTCTGGAGTGGTTGCACCAGTTTGCATTCCCACCAGCAGTGCTAGAGGGTTTTGCTTTCTCCATAACAACAACAACAAAATAAAAACAAAAGAAAGAAAGTGAGAGAGAGAGATAGGCAAACCAAGAAACAGGTTCTTAACTATAGAGAACAAATTGATGGTTACCAGAGGGGAGGTGAATTGGGGAGGATGAGTGAAATAGGTGATGGGGATTAAGAAGTATACTTGTGATGAGCACCAGGTGTTTTATGGAAGTGTTGAATCACTATATTGTACACCTGAAACTAATATTACATTGTATGTTAACTAGCTGTAATTTAAATAAAAACTTGAAAAAATGAAGTATATTTTCAAGTATGTGTATATAAGAATTATTGTTATAGTTAGGATTTAAAGCTACTACCTGTTTTAGCATTTGTTTCTTATTTATGTGTCCTCTTTTGTGTTAATCAAAATATTCTTCAGTCTTCTTTTCTGAAGACTTCCTACTATGAAAAGAGACAGGATAGACATTCATTCCTTTCAAAAGGGAAAAATCAGGAGGAAAGGAATGACAAATCTCAGGCAAGTTCAAACTTCACAAGACAAATTTCATTAGATTTGAAGGTGAAGAATGGTTTGATGCTCCGCCCTTTAGGCCCACTGTGATGGCGGCATCCTCACCAGTACTTGTTATTGTTTGCCTTTTTTATGTTAACCATCCTAGTATGTGTGAAGGGGTTCCTCATAGTGGTACTTGGTTATTTTTAAAAACTTTTATTGATGTACCAAATTTATACAGACTAGTATACAAAATGACCACACCTTTTAAACAAGCACTTAGATATAAAAATAGATTGCTAGCAAAAATTCCACTTTTGTTCTCTATTTCTGTGACTCCAAATGCATGTAATGTCAGATCTGTTTACTATGCACTGTATATTCTTTGTGTTTTCTGTTATTTAATTTGTTTTTCAAACTTCAGACTAGATAATTTCTGCTAATCTATTTTTCTGGATAAGGAAATGATAAACTTATCCTTGGCTTAGAACTTAGTTTTAGTTCTAAAATATATATTTTACTCTTTTCCTGAAAAAAATAGATTCCAGTTCTCTGGAGAAATTTTATATTTTATTTTATTTTAATTCTAGAGAAGTTAATGTATAATGTGATATTAGTTTCAGGTGTACAGTATAGTAATTGAACAATTCCATATATTACTGAGTGCTCATCAAGATAATCCTCTGGTGAAATTTTGTATTATTGTCTTCTCTGTTGGAAATATTGACTATAGGTATTTAAAAATCTGTCAGTAACTTGAGTACTGGAGCACTTGTCGATCTGTTTATATTTTGGGGGGCATATGTTTGGTAATTTGAGAGTTAACTCTGGACAGTGTGTTGTTACAGTGGTTCTATATGCATTGCCTTCTTCCAGAGAGGTTCTATCTTATCTGTGATCTTTTACTAGATAGACTAAGTACTGCTTGATCAGTACCAAAATGAACAGAAGTCTATGAAAAGCTCAGTTTATTTATTCACTCTTACTTCCAGGGTAAAACACTCCAGAGGGCTATCTGAGAACCATGGATGGTTATTAGAGACTTTTGTCCTTGGAAGTTCCTAAACTCCAGTTTAAAAGTTTAACATTTAAATAAATAAATAAATAAAAAGTTTAACATTTTAATGCTGCCTAAAATTCAACTCTGTTTCTCTTTAGTGTTTCTACTTTGCTTCTTTGACTTTCACCTTGGGTGACTTAAAAATTCATTAAAAATTTTTGAGGCTCGGTCTTCTTTCCTTGACTTTCATTCTCTCTGGGATTTTTGTGTTGAGGCTTGAGTTTTTTTTTGCAGCCCCCAGATTGATAATTTTTTCCTCTTTGGGCTGGTGAGATTACCTAATTTTCCTGGCTTTCTACATCTTACTAGCTTCCATCTGTCAGATTCTTAGTCTTTCCCCAATGCCACATATTATCAAATATTAGGTTTGATTCAGAAATGCAGAATATAGAACAGTTATACATTTCCCTTCTTTCTGTGATGTGGCCCCTCAATTTTAGCTCCATTGGCTGTTTTCGGATGTCTCCACATAGGTAGATAGGTTAGTTGGTTTCTTTCTCTCCTCTCTTCCTCCCTCCCTCCATTCTTTTCTCCCTCCTTTCCTCTTTTTTCTTTCATTTTATCCAGATGTTTTATTTATTTATTTATTTTTGGCAGGAACTTCAGCCTATTTCAAGATAATATGTCATAGCTAGAAATTAAAGTCAGTTCCCTCCTTCCCTCATTTTAGTAATATTTATTGGTACCTACTATTTGTCAAGCACTATGTTAAGAGCTGGGGAAATTGCATAAAGATTGTACCCAGTATCCAGGTTAAAAAAATAGATTGTTACTGTACCACAGAACTCCCTCTATACTGTCCCTCATCCTGTCCCACCAAAAGGTAACCATTGTCCTGAATTTTATGTTACCACTCTATTCTTTAGTTTCACATATGCATGTATCCTTAAACAGTACTTTATAAAAGTTTTAGATGTTTTTGAATTTTATAAAACCGAAATCATATAACATATATTCTTTCATTAATTTTTATTCTTAGTACAGCAATTAATATTTTAACAAACGATACTAAAAAAATATCTAAAGATGGACTACCACAAACAAACATAGATAAAGCCCTTTAGCCATAAATAGGACACAGCACCATATAGAAACTTTGATTTTGCTTTTGTGCTTATGGTTTGTGCTCTGAGAACTAGACCATGACTTTGTTCCTCTTTGTTACTGAAGCAAATAGCATACAATGAAGTTCAGTAAGCAAGAGCTAAAATAAGTCAAGAATGAAAAGAAAATCCCCAGTGGTTATGAGCAGTGGCCACAGGAGACACAGGATGTCAAAGGTAGAACATAGGTGCTTCATAGTAAGTTTGGGATTTAGGGGAGGGCAATGTTTAATCTTTTTAGTCTTGAGCATATTAAGAACTTGGCTTGCTCGAGCCTTTGGGGCAATTTCTGTTAGGAGGGTCTGGAAAACTGGGCTTGCTCACTCAATGAGATGTAATCCTGACATTTCCCTGAGTCAGTTTCAACCCCCACAAAGCGTCTCACCGTGTGTCAGTGTGAAGTTTTGTAAATTTGTAATGTGTCTGTGCCAGATGCTTCACTGTCATCTTTTAGCCTTCTTTTGTGAGAGCTGGCTCTACCAAATACAATAGGTATGTCAAAAATTAATAATAGAAAACAATTTCTTTTTAAATTTTAACTGTATCATAATGTGAAATATCCCCTCATTCCTCACCCCTCCCCTGCCCCAGTCCATTATACTTTTTAAACTAGATTCTGGTAGCTAATGAGTAATAGAGACAAAATGTAGTTTTTTTTTCACCCTGGTGAAATACTGCATTATTTGTTATTCATGAGTTCTTGTTTTCTTGGAATATTGTTTGATGAAATATGTGGGTGATGTGTACCCTCTCATTGCCTGGAGGCCTTTTAGATTTCCTCAGTTAGGGTATTTTCCTTTTGTTTTTAATAAACTTTCAAATAATTGTAGAGAAGAGCCACTGGATGATAGTATAACTAAGCTGTTTTAGTACCATGTCTCCCCAGACCCACTCCCAAATTAACAATCAACATTTTACAGTATATCCTCACAAAATACATAGAACGAGTAAAAGCGGGGTGGGGGGGGAGCTGCTGTCTTTTAAACATAGTCTAGAAGCCTCAGTTACTCCTGCATCTTGCCGGCATCAGGCCTCTTTTCTTGTGCCTCTGTGTTGTCATCTGCTTTTTGAATAAGGTTCAGGAAAGTTAATACAACAGGAAATCCTTACTGGAGTTAGGTAAGTCTTCTGTCCAAGCAGAGCAGAGTCATGTTTTTGCCTATAAAGAAGTGACAGTCTAGATGGCCATGAATGTCCTTGGTTTTCATTGCTATGCTTGCTGAGTTTAGTTTGGGATTAAGCATCTGTGAACTGGTCTCATGATTCTCTTGAGACCTAGAAGGGCTTCTGTTTCAGGAATTCAGGTTGAGAAGAGATACTTCACTTACCTACCCTGAATTGAAGATTCATTCAAAGGAGCTCTACATTGGTAAGACAGAGGCTTATTTTTAAAATTTGTAACAGGTATAAGAATTAACTGCATGTCTTAAATATATTTTATACACATATATTTTAAAATTAATAATTTTCACTTAACTTGAAGCTAAATGATCCAGCAAACTGATCCATTTCAATATTGTCCCAAACCAAGAGAAATGGAAAAATAAATGTCTTAGAACAATCAAGATAGATTCCAAAGTGACCAGGTGGTAACATCTATTCTTGTTTATAGAATGCTATTATGTGCCCATATTTTGTGGAGAGTAGTCATTACTCTGAAGCCACACTCCTGGGGTTGAATCCAGGCTCTGTCACTTACTAGCTGGGTGGCTTTGGGCATGCTACTTTAGTAGTCTGTGTCTCAGTATTTTTCATCTTTCATATAGAGATGATAATAGAATTGATATAGGATTATATGTGTTAATACTAGTGCAGGCATTAGAACAGTGCCTGGCATAAGGGAAATGATGTGGGAAACAAAGGCAGAGGAAAATATAGATAAAATTAAATGTCCTTATAACCTGCAGCCCATTGACAAATACTTGAGGAAAGCAGAATATAATGTTCTTCCAGGAAACTCCTATTTCATGTTAATGCCTTGCTAGAGGTAAAAACAACCTTGGTTTAACAATAGTAAGGAGTCTGGTAACCTGCATCTTCTTTAGTATGTGTAGATCCTTTTGAAGCTTCCTTTATCTTTACTTCTTCCAACATACATAATTGCTCCTCAAAATCCTGAGGCAGGAGGCAGCAGAAGGCACCAGGGAGTAGCAGCTCTTTCTGCCTATGGGCCTGTCTCCATACTTTAATAAAACCATCATTTTACGCTGAAGATGTCTCAAGAATTCTTTCTTGGCAGTCGGCTCCAGACCTCACAGAACCTCACATGTGTTCATAAACTACATCAGTAAATAGTCAGAAAATATTAACTATTATCTTATTTACTCTTACCTTGTTATTTATTATTACATATACTCTTCTCATGCTTGGTGATCTAGTTTACATGTATATAGGTAATTATAACTATAAATGAAAAGGAAATAGACAATTTTAACAGTATGTTTATGTTTTATACTTAAAATATGACAACTGTTAGTTCAAAACAAAGAAGCAAAAAGAAAAACACATTAAAAAAGCCTAAGAACTCAAAAGGTTTAGCAGTCTTGGTGTTTAGTGTAAGAGAAAATAGCCATAAACCTTCAATAGCTCCAAAGGGCATCAGTGTTTTTCAGAATCATCTCGTACTTAGTGTTCAAAGTAACAACTCTGACTCAGGGAGAAAATGTTAAATTCTGTCCATGGTGTTCAGTTCAGAGAAGCCTGAAAGTGTTCTGCCTTATAAGAAGATTTTAAAACAAAGTTTTTAGAAAAGTATTTAAAGACCCATTTCTGGAGGATTTTGAATTATATCAGTTTTATCATATTTGCATTTTCTTTTTGCCTCTTCCTTCAGGTGGAGCAAAATTAGTTTTTATGAATTATATGTAAATGTGACTAGTTTTCAGAATTATATGTAAATATGATCCTTAGACACAAGCATTGTTTCCATTAAAGACCAAACATACTCAAGTTTAGCCTTTGTTTTAGCCATTGCATTGCTCAGTAGTACCTTCATACAAAATCTTCATGACTGTCAAGCTGGCCAGGTTTTGTTTTGCAATTATGTTCACCAGGAATTGAGATGAATTATATGTCTTACCAATTATGTGTTGCAGTGTCTTCTGTAGTGTTTACATATACATTGTTGAGGAAGGAAAGACCATTTTGCTCTAAAGTCTTTTTAAAAATGTTTGATTTTGATATAAAACATGTGACATTAAATTTACCATCTTAACCATTTTTTAATTTTAAGTTCAGTAGATTAGCTCTATTCACATTGTCGCATAACAGATATAGAACTCTGTCATCTTGCAAAACTGAAATGCTATATGCTCACTAAATAAGTCCTCAGTTCCTCTTTCAGTCTCTGGCAATTACCATTCTACTTTCTTTTTTGCTATGAATTTAATTACTTTAGAATCACATACAAGTGACTTTATATGGTATTTGTCTTTTTGTGACTGGCTTATTTCACGTAGGATCCTGTCCTCAAGGTTCATCTATGTTTTAGCATGTGACAGGATTTCCTTCTTTTTAAATACTTAATAATAATTCCATTGTGTAAAAAAAAAAAAAATTCCATTGTGTGTATATAGTACATTTCCTTTATCCATTAAT
This sequence comes from Canis aureus, assembly GCF_053574225.1. Taxonomy (NCBI): domain Eukaryota; kingdom Metazoa; phylum Chordata; class Mammalia; order Carnivora; family Canidae; genus Canis; species Canis aureus. Next base: position 7,519,294 of record NC_135615.1, on the reverse strand, counting down.
GAACATTTGAATTGCTTTTACCTCTTGGCTATGGTGAATAATGCTGCAGTGAACTGGGTATCAAATATTTCTTTAAGACTTGCTTTCAGTTATTTTGGATATATAGCTGCAAGTGGGTTCCTGGATTATACGGAAGTTCTGTTTTTAATTTTTTGAGAAACCTCCATATTGTTTCCATAGTGGCTGCACTATTTTATATTCCCACCAACAGTGCATAAGGACTCTAATTTCTCTACATCCTTGCCAATATTTGATAGTGTCCATAATGTGTCCATAATAATGGTTATAGGCTAATACCTCATTGTAGTTTTGATTTGCTTTCTCTAATGGTTAGTGAAGTCAAGCATTTTTTCATATGTGTCTTGGTCATTTGTCTATCTTCTTTGGAGAAGTGTCTGTTCAAATTTTTTGCTGATTTTTAAACCAGGTAATTTATTGTTGTTATTGTTGAATTGCAGTTTTTATATATTCTAGGTATTAACCCCCTATCAGGTATGTTGTTTACAAATATTTCCTCTCATTTTATAGGTTGCTCTTCAAACTTGATTGTTTCCTTTAATGCATAGATGTTTTTAAATTTGATGTAATCCCATTTGCCTATTTTTTGCTTTTGTTGCCTGTGCTTTTGATGACATATCCAAGAAATCATTCCCGAATCCAATGTCATGAAGTTTTTCCCATTTCCTTCTGGAAGTTTATGGGTTTAGGCCTGAATTTAGGTCTTTAATCTATTTTGAGTTAATTCTTGTGTGTACTCTAAGGTCAGTGTTCAACTTAATTCTTTTGCATGTGGATATTCAATTTTCCCAGCATCATTTGTTGAAGAGATTGCTTTTTTTTTTTTTTTTTTTTTTTTTTTTACCCCCATTGCATGGTACTGGAATCCTTGCAAATGTTATTTGATCATTATATTTGAGGGCTTATTTCTGGGCCCTCTACTCTGTGTCTGTGTACCACTTCGCTTTGCTGTTATGCCAATACCACATTGTTTTGATTACTGTAGTTTTGTAAATGTTTTTGAAATTACAAAGTGTGAGACCTGCAAATTTATCTTCATTTGCAAGATTGCTTTGACTATTTAGGGTTCTAGAGATTCCATATGATTTTTAGGATGGTTTTCTGTTTCTGATAAAAATACCATCAGGATTTTAATAGAGATAGCGTTGGGTAGCATGAGAATTCTAACAGTGTTGTCTTCTAATCCATGTACATGGCTGTCAGTTCATGTATTGGTATATTTAATTTTTTCAGCAAGTTTTGTAGTTTTCAGTTTGGTTAGGTTACTCCTAAGTATTTTATTCTTTCTGAAGCTATTATAAGTGGAATTGTTTTTTAAATGTCATTTCTGGATTGTGATTGTGTATAGAAACTCAATCAATTTTTTTATGTTGCTTCTATATCCTAGAACTTAGATTAATATGGTTATTAATTCTAACAGGGTTTCTTTATTCTTTTATTTTTGGCAAAATCTTTAGGGTTTTCTACATGTAAGATCATGTCTTCTGCAAACAGATAATTATACTTCTTCCTTTCTTTTTGAATGCCTTTTATTTATTTTCTAATTACTCTGCCAAGGACTTCCAGTAATCCTGAATGGAAGTGACAGAGGCTTTGCCTTGTTTCTTATCTTAGAGGAAAATCATTCCACATTTCACCATTGGGCATGATGTTAGCCATAGGCTTTTTATATATGGCCTTTATTATGTTGAGATAGTTTCTTTCTGTTCCTAGTTTGTTGAGTGTTTTTATTATGAAAGGGTGTTGAATTTTGTCAAGTGCTTTTTCTAAATTACTTGAAATGGTCATGTAGTTTTTGTCCTTCATTTTGTCAATATGTTGTATTGTATTGAATGATTTATAAGTTGAATTATCATTGCATTCCAAGAATAAGTTCCACTTGGTTATGGCGTGTAGTCCTTTTAACTGAATTTGGCTTGCAATTTTGTTGAAGATTTTGTTGAAGATTTTCACGTCAATATTAATCAGGAATATTGATACATAGTTTTCTTTTCTTATAGTATCTTTGTCTGATTTGGTATCAGGAAAATGTTGGCTTCATAAAATGAGTTAGGAAGTATTTTCATTTCAATTTTTATAAGAGTTTGAGGAAAAGTTTGGTGTTAATTTTCCTTTGGCTCTTTGGTAGAATTGCCCATTGAGGCTTTCTGGTCCTGTGCTTTTTTCTCCATTGGGAGGTTTTTGATTCAGTCTTCTTACTAGTTATAAATCTATTCAGAATTTTTATTTCTGTATGACTCAGACTTGATAGGCTGTAGATTTTTAGGAATTTTTTTAAAGATTTTATTCATTTATTTGACAGGAAAAGAGCACAAGCAAGGAGAGCAGCAGAGGAGCAGCAGAGGGAGAAGCAGACTCCTCACTTAGCAGGGAGCCTAATGTGGACCTCAGTCCCTGGACCCTGGGATCATGACCTGAGCTGAAGGCAGACACCCAAATAACTGAGCCATTCAAGCATCCCTTTAGGAATCTATTTTGCTTTAAACTCTTGACCACCATCTCTTTCCATGTGGACCTGGATTACTCCCAGGAACACGACTTTGATTGTAGGTTGTCAAGACTATCCTTAGTATATCTCTGCTGATGGCTTAGTAAGTATGGGCATTGTAGTTTCATTAAAGAGGGTATCCAGTCTTGTGAGTAGCTACCTCATTCAGAGGAATACTAAATCTTGACATAAGAAGCTTAATGTTTATCAAAGGCCATCATGGAACAGATACCTCCATGGAGGTTGCTCTTTCCATTTCTACCTTTTGGGACTTCTATAAAGATAAAGTAGAAAGATGTAGGCTTGAATATCTAAAATGAATGAATGTTTTGAATACCCCAAATGAGTATTTTAAGTGAATATTTTAAATGAATGTTAAATTAGGGTAAGATTCTGAAGATTTTTTCTTGTATTACATGAGGATCTTTTCAAAATTCTAAATCTCTAAAGAGAAAAACTATAGAAAGCAGCTCCTCAATCCAAATATGATCCACCTTAGTTGAGTAGTAATCATATTTATATAGATTTTTAAAAACTAGTTTGGATACTAAACTAGTTGCCTAATCTTGAAAATGTATAAGTTTGATTCTGAGGTGGCAGAGTTAGAGTAGCTACAGAATGGTGATGGCAGATGGAGCAAGAAAGCATGGCAAGTTCATTGCAAATTTATGATAATTAATAGAAAAATAAGCCAGGATCACTTTTATACTCTAAGGCAAACATATAAGCAATAGCACATTGAGTTCTATGTAGATCCTACCGTTTCGAAGTATAGCAAGATGCTATTCTTTCATTGATATTAACTGACAATGTTTTTTTCTTTTCTTTGAAAATATAATTTAAGGATAAAAAAAAGAATTTGAGGTGACTAATAAGTTATATTACTTTTTCCAAAATAAAATTAGGAAACTTTTTTTTATTCTCAAGGGACTTTATATTTGGTCACATTTATCTGATAGGTTTTTCTTAACTTTCATTTTTATTTCAAATTTAGAGTTAGCTTGTAAAGAGGTATTCTTATTCCAGTAAACTTTCAGATCTCTCTTAAACATTTAGAATTTTCAACTGAATTACTGTTGTAGTACTGTCGTATTATCCGGTAATTTAATGCTGTTTTAAGAAATAGCATTAACCTCCAAATTCCAGTGAGGCAGAATATTTAGAGCACACTATTTATTCTTAGTATCTAAGAGAGACTTAGTTTACCTGGATAAACCTATGCTGTGTGAATGTTTACTAAATATAACTCACAAGAAATTTCACATGCAATGTCCATAGTATTACAATCTAGTTAATGGGTTAATGATACCACACTTTATTACTCTTCTGAGTATCCTTTGTTTCTTCCTTTCTGCCTGACCTTTTAGCTCTAGAGTGTCCTGAGTCTCACCACTTTGGACCTCTGTCCTTTACAGCCTGTAGGCATTCCCTTAGCAATCTGGTCTTACCGGATTTCATGGCTTTACCTATCATCTTTGTGCAAATCAGTCCCAAATTACATAGCCCAGACATCTCTTCTAAACTCTGTACTGTTTTATCAGCCTGCCTATTTGATATCTACAATTAAGTGTTAAATAGCACTTCACACTTAACACTTGCAAAACTGAACTGCTCTTTCGTCCAAGTCTTCTCTACCAGGAACTTTTCCTAGGTCAATGATGGCAGCTCTAGTCTTAAGGTTGCTCAGGCCAAAAAAAAAACCAGAATAATATCATCCTTCACTTCCTCTTATATCCCATATTTAACCTATTAGGATATCTTGGTGTTTCAGTTGTCTTCAAACTGTACATGAATTTGACTGAATGATTGTTCATACAAATTAAAAAACTAAGGCTCAGAGAAGTTAAGAGAACATCCCAAGTTCACATAGCTAGTTAGTGATAAAGTGATAATTCAAATCCTTATTTTCTGACTGACCACAAATAATATGCTCTATTCATAATACTAGTGCTTCTGCAAAGCAAATGTTATAATTGTTTATAATTTATATAGCTTAGAAATACGATCTGACCTATTGTGTAAATGGATCTTTATAAATAGTATGTGTTATTTCAGTTCGGTTTTCTAGGAATTTTCTAAGCCCAGAGCAGTTATTTCATAAATACTTGCCAACTCAGTTAAATTGATTGGTACTTCTCTCTTCTTGTATATTGCTCTAGATCAGGAACTGTGTTTTCAATTTCAAGGTATAATTAGATATAAATTGTGTATTAGGTAAAAAAAAAAAAAGGCTGGGGGGTAAGGGTGGAATTAATGAAATAAAATATTCAAGGAGGTCTCTTCGAAAGAGGTTAGACATGTTCTTATTATATCTGTATGAATTTAGGACATATATTAGCTCTTGCTACCTTATATATAAATGCTTTTCTATTTCTTAGAGTTTTCATGGTATGTAATATTGATCTTGATACCAATCATTAAAGTTTAGATTGTGGAATTATTATTTAAATTATTTAGAGTCTTCTCTTAAGGGCTTCTGTTTTAAGGAGACATTTTATAACTAAAATCCATTAGATTGTAAGATTTTCTAGTTGATTATAATGGAAAAAGTCAAAGGATTAGCATCTTGGTAGAGAAATAGCAGAAAAGTTTCAGTGCTGTCTATTGTCTTGACATACTCCTGTTTCATTGATGTACTGTTTGTATTTTAATAGAATTTATTCCATGCTTATATCATTTAATGTAGCAGAAATGAAGTATGTTAAGCCAAATTTTATGAGACTCAAGTGGTATCTTTGAAAGAAGCCAAGATTAAACTTTTGAGAGATATCTGTTATATCTATTTATGTGACATATTTAGAAAGCTGATAATTTTTTAAATTTATGTACAGGTAGAACACTTATCTATGCAACAGATTTTAGATGAAGAACCCTCAGGATCATTATTATTTTTTTAAATTTTTATTTACTTATGATAGGCACACAGTGAGAGAGAGAGGCAGAGACACAGGCAGAGGGAGAAGCAGGCTCCATGCACTGGGAGCCCAACGTGGGATTCAATCCCGGATCTCCAGGATCGCGCCCTGGGCCAAAGGCAGGCACTAAACCGCTGCGCCACCCAGGGATCCCAGGATCATTATTTTTATCTTTTTTTTTTCTCTTCTAAATTTTCACCTTAAAGTTTACTTGTTTTATTTCACCAATTTGTGTTATTTTATTCCAAGGATGAAAATTTGATGAATATTTAATTCAGAGAAGCAAGTTTCACATCCCAAATTCTGTCCATCTATATACTTTTCTACCTACTTTTGCTGTGATAGAAATATTTAGCATGGAATCTTTTTAAAGACATTCTTATAGGCTTTGGAAATACTTCTTAAAGCAATAAGATGATATTTGAAGCATCAAACCCAAAAGCCATGCTTAGAAATTTAGTCCCTATGGCAACTGAATGAATAAATGAATAAAGTTGTGTGGCGCCTACATCCATGATGGCGTATATTTAGAAAGGAAACTGTAGCTTCTAAAAAAGTATCTGTTGACAAACAAATATAAAATAAGAGTTCAAAAAAGAGATACTTTATTTCTGGAAAATGTGATAGTTCTGTTACCATTTGCAGTGATGGATATCTGTGGGTCTTTATACTGTGAAATAAACTGTGATCAACTCTACTGCTATCTTTTCTTTTTCATAGTGTATGCCAATTAAAGGCCTAGGATTCGTGCTTGGAGCCTACCAGTGCATTTGCAAAGCAGGATTCTATCATCCTCAAGACTTCTCAGTGAACAGCTTTCAGAGTAAGTGTCCTTCGCTTCTCTACATACATATGAATACACATAATATATATGATTATTAATTATTCAGATTTTCATTTTACATTGTTGGAGTTATTTGTTTCAATCTCCACTGGTTTGGTAGTATTTCATCCCTTAGAGTTTTTGCTTTGGTTTGTCATCTTTCGTGCCCTGGAGTACCACAAAATAATGTGTTTATTTTAAGTATGTTTTAGTTTTCAATACTTTTCCTAAAATAATGTTAGCTGTGTAGTAAAATCAATTGGGATTCAGTTATTGAGAGCTGTTGCTACAGAAATTTACTAAACCTAATTTTGCTAGTTTGTTTATTAATTAATTAATTAATTAATTTACAAAAAAATGATTTTATTTATTTATTCATGAGAGACACACACACACACAGAGGCAGAGACACAGGCAGAGGGAGAAGCAGGCTCCATGCAGGGAGCCTGATGTGAGACTCCATCCAGGGTCCCCAGGATCACAGTCTGAGCTGAAGGCGGCGCTAAACCGCTGAGCCACTGGAGCTGCCCTATTTATTAATTTATATATTAATTTTCTACACTGCATAAAGAACTATCATAAATTTAACATTTTAAAGACCATACATTTATTATCACAGTTTTCGTTTGTTACCTTTCCAGTCAGAGGTGAGGTTGGCCCTCTGTCTCACCAGGTGACATCTGTGATGCAGTGTGATCCTAGGCCTGGGGTCTTCTTCCAAGCTCATTCATGTCAGTATCTCACAGGCTCCTGGGTTTTTTTTTTTTTTTTTTTCTAGATGTTAGTCAGCTGAGGCTTACTCTGAGCTCCTCTGAGTTGCCTTAAGGCCTATTCATGTGACCCTCTTACTGCATTGCAGCTCACCTCTTCAAAGCTAGCAAAACAATTTCCTCAATCTGGTCAGATTGAACCATATATAACATAGTATAATGAGAGTAAGTATCCCACCACTTTACCTGATAATGTAACCTAATCAAAATAGAGACCATCTCATCATATTTACAGATCCACTCACATTCCAGGGGAAGTGATTATACAAGGTATATACTCTAGAATCAAAACTTGGTCATCTGCTATTATATTCCTACTTCAGAAAATGTCAGTGTTACAATTTGAATATTGACTTTTTTACTTTATCTCTAGAGAATGCAATGTTGCCACACTAGCTTGTAGTCAGCCAATGGATATAATAGCTAAGAAGGAGTATAGTGGTAAAAAAGTTGGTTTCATAGGAAGTTAGGGCTTGAGGTTTACTGAAACTGAGGTACGGGTATCTTTTAGATAGTCATTCACAAATCTTTGCAAGCCTTACTGGTCTTTATAGGAATTTGCATTTTTACTAGGCACAGTTCAAAGGGTACATTGAGATTGAAATCTGAGTTTCTTCCTCTAGGAATTTTGGTAAAATTTGTAGATTTTTGTTTTGTTTTGTTTTCTCCTGGAAAACATTCTTGGAACTGAATCTGTTTACATTTAAGTTATAAGCTCTGGAGATGAGTAACATTTCGCTCTGTCCTCAGTCATATAGTTCAGAGGTCAGCCCTTGTTCTATGAATAATTACAGGTATAATTCTCAAATGGCCTTCAGGCTTCTGTTCGCACAGGCCCTGCCCAACACTTTCCTCTTACTTGAGGGTGGGACCCGTGAATGCAGGGAGGTGGTCACCCCCTGTTTAGGCTGTATTATATAGCAAAGGTGATAGTTTAGTCACCTATGTGATTATGTTGCATTAAAGAAAATTCCTTCCCATCGTAGCTGACCGAAGGGAAATTCTAGTGCTGGCCTTGAAGAAATAAACTACCTTGTTGTGTGAGGGCTGTGGCTAAAAACTGAGTGAGCCCTCTGAGAGCTGAGAGCAGATCTCACAGGCAGCAACCAAGAAAACATGGACCTCAGTTCTATAACTCAAGCAACTAAATTTTTCTAAAAGCCTGAATACACATGGAAGGAGATCCTGAGCTCCACATGAGAAGACAGCAGGCCAAAACCTTGATTTCAGTCTAGTAAGACCCCGAGCGGAGAGCTCGCTACACTGTGCCCACACTTCTGATCAACAGAAACTGGGAAATAATGAATAGGTATGTTAAGCTCCCAAATTTCCAGTAATTTGTTATGTAGCAGTAGAAAACTAATACAATAGTAGTGACGATAACATATTTTCAGAGTAGACATGCTTTTCCTTGTATCTGTGTGTACCAAACCATGGCAATACCAGAGCTACTTTGGCATTCTTCACATTTACGGTCCAGACATAACAGATGATTCAACACTGAAGAATTAAGGGAATAGGTTTTAGCTTATGTTCTGTGAAGGTATTTTGTATCTGGTTTACCCACATTTGTTCTCAGCTCCCACTATGTGACTGAAATAAAACATCTAAATATTTTAGAACCAGAGAATGACTATGCCATTTGCTTATAACACCACCAGGAGAAACTAGTTAACCTTTAACAACTTATCTTTATTTAATTTGCACACTCCTACTTTCTTCCTTATTTTAAAAGCCAATGTTTTTCACTGGACCTACTTTTTCTAAGAAAAGGCGGCTTCTCTGCGTAAATCTAACTCCTGTGTTGTACACACTGCAGTCATGGAAAAGAGGCCACAGTTTTTAGAAAGACGATCTATATTTAGACATTTAGCTGTGATTCAGGTTTGACCTTAGCACTTACTTAATCAGACTTGACCTTCCCCAATGACAGAGCAGAAGGCTAGCTATATGTTATAATTTGAAGTCAGTAAAGTGTTCTTTGACCAAAGCTGTCTTTCCTGATGGCCTGTCAGATTGCAGGAAAATCCATTATTATTCCTTCCTTGTCCTAAAGAGATGAACAGGGATCTGAACAGGAATCCTTTTCATTGTCAGGATTAGTCAATGACTAAGGACTATCCAAACTTTCTTTTGTATTCCTGGTTATTATAAAAACATGTACTGTATTAAAATATTAAACATATACTATATTTTAATATAGTCAGTATTTTAATCATAGTATTCAGGTGTTCATGGCACATATTAAATGCTCAAAAATATTGTTGTATATTGATTGTTATTTGGAAGTTGGTATCTATTCTGCTCATCTCCTTATGTTCTTAAAGAGCTACCCATGACTTAAGGAATGACTGCATATAGCTCTGTACCCTTTGTCAAGGGTAAAGAAGGCATTAGAAACCCCCAAAATGAGATAACATATGTAAACCTGCTAGCATAATACAATGGCATATGATAAATGTTTGTAGGTATAGTTAAATAAGTGATAAACATCAGTGATGTATGTAAAGAGAGAATCCTTAAACATCATTGGTCATTAGCCTCACATTTTATCATATTATAATAACCAACTTTTTAAAACTGGAACTTTTGGAGAATGAATTTGACATGGATGGGACAGTATAACAACCGGTGCTGCATTCAATAGGGCAGTAGGGAGAAGGCTTGGGAGTTAGAGACAGCGGGACGAAGTTAGTTGCCTGATTAGGAGAATAGGATACAGAAAACAGAATTTACCTCAAAGATTAAAGTCACTTAATTTACAGTTGTAAATCTAAAATAAGATCTGTAATCCCCACATCTATTATTGTCATGTTACCGTATTTGGAGAGAAGAGCTGAGATGTAATGCTGACGTCTTAGACAAAATGCACAGGTGACTTAAAAATCCTGTTAAAATATGAAGTGATTTAAAATCTTTATTCAGACTAAGACCCACAATAAACAAAGGGCTTGTAAAGACCAACAAGGATATGCTTAAATGACATGATTTAAAATTGTGCTGACAGCCCAGAGACTGTGTTCCTGGCATCTCTCTTGAAATTGATGGTCATATGTGAACTAATAGGATCTGACATCTGGATAGTAGCAGGATTTCAGAGTAACCAAGTACTGATGTATAACTGTCTCTCCAAATCCAGGCTGTTCACTTGCAGGTTGATGAAAAAGAAGCTTATGACATGCTCATCTCTCTCAAATCCATCTGTCTTAGTAAGAATTCTGTCTTCAGTGAAACCTCTTTCCTGTTTTCTATAGATACATTACCAGCCTTCCAGTCTTACTTTTCTTCTTTTGGATCAACTTCAGCTCATGTGTCTTTCCAGAAAAACCCAACTTACAAATGACCTTTACCTAAAAATCACAGTCCCTATTTTGGCAACTCTGATGCCAATGATGATGGTGGTGGACGGGGCAGAGGCAAGAATGTAGAGATTTTCTAAATCTTGGGAGAAAAGAAAGAGGCCCTTTGAACACAGGTACAATATAGGGATACTGAGCTCAAAGCAAACTGTTAAGCAAGGCTAACCTTTCTGGAATAAGTTTATCCCTCCTCTTTTTATGGCTGGAGAGCTGGAGATACTTGGCTTTCTGCAGATGAGGTCCTGTATCAGTCTCTAATACCACCTCCAATTTTAGGACAGATTAATAGAGCTTGAGCATCACAGTCTCATTATCGGCATTCTCACTTTCACTATTGGTCTGACTCCAGCCTTGTGGTCTGATTTACTTTTGCTGTATTACAGTTAGTCCTGATCAGTGTTATTCCAGTTTCGGTAGCACAGTTTCCAATGTATTTGTACTTTTGTTTTTGCCTCATCCATTTGCCTAGTTTACAGTGTTCATGTCTTCCTTCGTTAGTCCTGCTCTTAGTAAATGGAGTCCAGTACCTCAGTGTGTCTGGAAGATGGGGTGAGTTGCCAATGCCAGTGTCCGTGTTCTTGGACTCTCAACTGTTGCATTTATCTGTTAATCTTTGACTATGTTCTTTCCAACTGTTGGGACATACTCCATACCATGTTGGATACCCTGGCTCTTAAATTTCTACCAGAGCTGAATTTCTATCATAGTTTAGCACAGTAATTAAGAGTATAGTTTTTGGAATAAGACTAACTTGGTTTTGAATCCTGGCTCTACTACTTACTTGGACGCTGCTGTATGTTTTAACTTCCTGAACCTTCACTTATGACATATGTAAAATTGGAATAATATTATATGCTTTAGAAAATTATTATAAGGATTAAATAATAAATTCAAAGTTCTAATCATAGCAGTTGGCACATTTTAAATGCTCAAAAATATTGTTTTATGATTATTATTTGGAAGTTTGCATCTATTCTTCTTTCCTCTTTCCCCAAGAATCTCCCCAATTTTATTCCCTTCATCTAGTATCTGTTCCACTACCCAGCAGAGGATCATATTCCCATGTCCCAGATTTTTTCTGTTCAGTTTGTCTAAAATGGATCCTTCTCTCATATATAATATTCAGTCATCCAAAAATCTTCCTTCTTGGGCATCCCTGGGTGGTTCAGCAGTTTAGTGCCTGTCTTTGGCCCAGGGCGTGATCCTGGAGTCCCAGGATCGAGTCCCACATCAGGTTCCCTATATGGAGCCTGCTTCTCCCTCTGCCTGTGTCTCTGCCTCTCTCTCTCTCTCTGTCTCTCTCTGTGTGTCTTTCATGAATAAATTTAAAAAAAAACACCTTAAAACAAACAAACACCAAAACCAAAACCAAAAAATCTTCCTTCTTTCTACTACCCCCAAACTTACTTCATTAGATTAAAAAAATATTTTTATTACTACTTTTATTTAGTTACATTATTTTACTTTATTGGACTACTAATTTGAGATTTGCTTTTGTAAATAATCATCTTCCTCAAAATATTAATTATAACAACAACAAAAAAAACCCTGGCAGGGAAATTGGACTGTCAGCCATTCACATACTAGCTCATTTTAATAGGCAGAATGATGTCCCTTCCTACCCCTCAAAGATGTGCATATTCTCATTTTTACAATCGGTGAGTGTATTACCTCACATGGCAAAACGGACTTTAGTTGTATGTTTGCTGTGTGATACAGTCTTAAAATTTTACTGATTCATACTTTGTAAAACAAAAGTGTTATGAAACATCAAAACTTACAAACTGATCCGCAAACTATTTTGGAAGACTAGAAAAATTACTTTATTAATAATGTTCCAAATCAGAGACTAGAGACATGGCACCTAAGTGTAATGCATCATGTAGATTTTATCCTGGTTGGATGAAAATAACTACAATAGATATAACTGAAAATTGATGGAATTTTAATATGGACTATTCATGAAAAAATGTTGTATATTGTATCAGTATTAAATTTCCCAACTTTCATAATCATAATGTGGTTTTGCATGAGAATGCTCTTTTCTTAGGATGTGCAAACTGAAATATTTATAGGTAAAGGAACACAAAATTTCTAATTTACTCTCACATGGTTCAGAAAAAAATAGTATGCGTATAAGTTTATAAACCTCTGTCAATCTTTTCAGGGACTATAAGATAAGATAAATGATATAGAATGTAGATAGTGGATCTGGGTAAAGAATATATGGAATTTCCCCCAGTTTTGTTATATTTTATAAATTTAAGATGTATAGTATATTACTCCAATACATTTATATATTTTAATATGATTGCCATTGAGGCAGTATTCATCACATTCATCATTACAGAACAATATCATTGTCTGTATCATTATATTGTATACTAGATCTCTATAGCTTATATGCTACTTCTTCCAAGTTTATAACCTTGAACACCATCAGTCTTCTCCTCCTCACCCATATCTCCTGGTAACTGCCACTTTGATCTCTGTTTTTTACAGTTTTGACTTTTTTAGATTCCACATATAATTGATATACAGTACTTGTCTTTCTCTGATTTATCTCTCATAGAATAATATACTCAAGATCTATCAGTGGTGTCTGAAATGTCAGGATATTCTCCTTTCTCAGGGCTGAATAATTCCATTGTGTATATATACCACATTTTTTGCACAAATATGGAATTTATTTATACCATTTTTGCATCTTTCCTGTACGTTTCAAATTATATCAAAATTAAAAGCTAAGAAAATCTGATTTTTAGAACATTATGTTTTAATTCAGAAGTCTGAAGTTTTTCAATACCTGTAGGTTAATTAGGGATGTGGAGCAAAAATTCACTTTGTTATTCACTGCTATCTAGAGGGTCATAGTTTTAAAATATTAATGTTTTTATTATAAAAAGATTACATCTCATTAAAGAACATTTGGAGTGTATAGAAAAATAGAATCCCAAAAGCTATTTGAAATCTGCTGATAATTTAATTCTTTAAGTTTATAATTTTTATACAAATGTCTATACATAGGATCTTTCTGAAAACTTGGTATATTCATTTTAATACATAATTTTCCTGAACATAATTTTAACAGCTCCATATAATTCCATTGAGTAAATGTACAATGGTTTATTTACCCATTCTAAATTTTCTATTTTAAATAAAATAAAATAAAGTTTCTATTTTTACTAGTTTATGTAAAACTATACTTAAATAAAAATGCCTCTAAGTTTTGAGTTTTTCTGATGTTAGTATAGAAAAATTAAAGTAAGCAAAAAGATTTAACATACTGTTCACAAATTTCACAATTTATCTCAGCAGGCTCATGTTTACAGGTGAATATTTGATTCTTCACATATCCTATGGTACTAGTATAACCTCCCAATGTCCTTTTTTATATTTCTGCTCAAGGCAGCATACTTGATCATCCATATAATGAGCTGAAAGCTGCTATCGATTGCCAAAACTCATAGCTCTTCATATTTGTAATTTGTCTTCAGGGAGCGTTTTTTTTTTTTTTTTTTTTTAATCTGAAAGTTCCAAGTATTATCTTCATTTTTAAACTTTAGCAAAGCAGATTGGAATTCTATTCACAGAAGATGTTTTCAAGTTGCTCAGAATGGAGACTCACAAATCAAATTATCCTCCAAGATGATTTCTGTCTTCTTTAAAGATTGTATTTATATGATAGAGAGAGAGAGCACAAGCAAGGAGGAACAGCGGGCAGAGGGAGAAGGAGAAGCAGGCTCCCCTGAGTAGGGAGCCTGATGTGAGGCTTGATCCCAAGACCCTGGGTTCATGACCTGAGCTGAAGGCAGACCCTTAACCAACTGAGCCACCCATGTACACCCTTCAAGATGTTTTCTAAACACGCTTTCCCATAGGTGCCAAAGACAACTGTAGTAACTCCTATTCCTAACATATTTTTCTAATTTGTGTCTAGCATCTTGAAAAATAGCATTTTGAATGAATTCTTAAGCACAAATGATTTGAGAGCCTGAAGATTAGTTAGGTTGAATATTTTCAACTGTACATTTATATTACATTTATTCTTTTGGAAGAGCACTTTCATCATCAACAATTATTTGCTGAGTATTTGCTGAGTATGTATAAAATACTGTATTCAATGCTGCATACATAAAAAGATATATAAATCATGGCCCCTGCCCTCTAGGAACTTAATAAATTAGGTACCATTTAGTAGATTAACAAAAAGCCTATTATTATTATTTAGTAGTATTATGTTTTCTACTAGCTGCATATATACCCTTGTCCTAGATAAAGAACTTAAGTACAAATTGATAAAATGTTTTTGGAACCAGAAGATCATTTAATGATGCTTTGAGTCCTACCTGAAAATAATGTAGAAAGCTCTATCTGTAATTTTAGTTTTCTGCACTTTAGAAATCAGGTCTCTGACTTGTGGTTTTTCTCTCTCCATTTTACCACTTTGTGTCCCCTATGGAACCTTATGATTTTTCATACTCAAATAAAGTTCAGGCAATTAATAAAGAGGAAGTTTCTCATGAGAGCACTTCACTACTCAACATTTGTGAGTTGATCTTGTGATACTTTAGAACACAAAGAATAAAATGTGATCATAGTTTATTTTCTAGCACATTGTTTTTACCCACAAATATTGAAGCATTTGTCTAACCAACATAATTACATATTACCTGTATGAAGAACTATAGAATGGTTTGGACTTGTCAATTTCCAAACTTACATTTGGCTGCTACTATTTTAGTAGACATAATACCTGTCCATTGTTATTTCAGCCTTACCTAAGGAAGATAATGCAGTATACAAGCTTTTTCTGTTGTATGTCCTACACTCATGATTGTATTTTTGTGACCCAGTATACTGGATCTTTTGTAATATTAATCTGTGTTGGAAAATACAAAAGCCATTGTCTTATTCTTAGAGAGTTCACATCTTATTTGGGTACAGCACATACATCTGTGGAATGTTAGCTATAGGCAGAGTGGAAGAATGCAGGCAGATAGAGATAGTCATAAGGACTTGGAACACCAGGAAGAGAAGTGAACAGAGAGAACGCATTAGGCATGTAAAGTCCTCTGTGTTGGTGTAGATCTGGATAATAGTTGGTGAAGAGAATAATAAGAGAGGGTAGCTATGTTTAAGTTCAGCTTTGGACAGCAGGAATCCACTATTCAACAGGACTGAGATTATTGTGTTCCTCAATGCTACCTGCATTTTCTGTTTTAATAGTTTGAATATAGACAAATAACTCAGTCTCTTCAGTAAACCAGTAAATCAGAATTGGGGGACATTGTGAGCCCTGTGAAAGAACCTTGATTTATGTGAATAACAACAATATATCAATGTAGAGGGGACCATAATTAGGAAATATAGATGAGCAACAAAATTGGAGTAATAAAAGA